>NW_025940402.1:7723-235834 GCF_000764305.2 Hyalella azteca
AACCTACTCCTACCTACTGCCTCTTCCCGTGACGAGAAGAGGAGGGGGGAGGGGCGAGAGAGCCAGCCGGGTTCTTGAAATTGAACACTTAGCTAATATACTCGTGGTATAAAGAAAAGTGCAATACAAAATCAAGTTAGTGATTAGTGAATGTATAACTGTAATAGTTTACAATAATATGTTTAAACGCAAAAGAGATCGTTACGTTGATCACGATTCACAGAGCACAATATGAAGATGTTTGCCGTATGAACGCCGCGGACTCTCTCCCGTTACGGTCATCGTAGGGCTTTGGGAATTTCAATGTCTCAGTGAACCTTTGATTCGAAGGACTGAACCTCGGGTAGGAATTTTAACCGGCGATTAGCGTGACCACCAAGCAGACGTGAACAATTCAAACGTCTTCACAATATTATAATGTGTTAGTCACAATAATCTTCAAACCTGGCAAACCAATTTTGATTAAAATTCGTTAGTCTGGTCTTTCCGGTCAATGCATAACAATAGAATTTAAAAATACGTCTTGGTAAAAACTTACTATTTTTCAGCCCGTATCGGGGTTTCCACTCCGCGAACAACCAAAGTAATGTTTTTCTAGATTTATTTTTCAATCTACACAAAACCATAAAAATTGGTACTACAATTATACTTTAGTAAACTAGCAGGTTCCGGACGTTGCACGAGCCCGATAATTACTGCAATTTCGGAATACCGTTCTCCTAATCATGCTACGAACAATATAGACTTAACATGCTATTTAGACAAGAGCTCCCTTCAAACGCACATTTTACATAGAATATACGAGTAGGACCCCAATGCCACTCAGTTTAGAGAATATAATGAACCAATTCGTGCCTATTACATTCAATTTTAACTAACCAATTGTGGAATTCAATTTTAGTCCATCAGTCAATGTTTCGCTACTGTCCCACTGAACATTTAATTTCAGATCCAAGTAATATCCCGCCACGATAGTTTTACACGGTACGCACATGAACAGCCCCTCTATATTTGCGGCACCAGGGGCCGTATTATCAAAACTTCGTAAGTACGCAAAATCAACTTAGGAGTGGCATTGCTATGGCAACGTAATACTAGAGGTGGTATTATAAAAACATTTTCGCGGGAAAAAAATTTAGGCTTTTAGGTAAGACTTGCGTACGAAAGTTTTGATAATGCCAAAATTAGGGTGTATTTACGTACCACAAACTTTTTTGTCGTAAGTACAAAAAGTTACGAAGTTTTGATAATCCGGCCCCAGGCTAACAGCTGAACGGCTAGCAGCCTAGCGCCTCATTAATGCTAGCGATGCCAGGGCAATAATTGATGAACACAGACTAAAGGCATAGTTTATTGGGTGGTAATACACAGCCAAACGAGGACTAGGCGACCGAAGGCGAGTTGACTAGTAGGGTCGTCTAGGTGGACGTTAGGCTGGTTAAGCACAGGCCTGAGTGGACGTTAGGCTGGTTGAGCACATTCCTGAGTTGACGTTAGGCTGGTCGAGCACAGGCCTGAGTGAACGTTAGGCTGGTTGAACACAGGCCTAGGTGGACGTTAGGCTGGTTGAACACAGGCCTAGGTGGACGTTAGGCAAGTTGAACACAGGCCTAGGTGGACGTTAGGCTGGTTGAGCACAGGCCTACTGCAGCCACTCCTCGAGGTAGCGGCAGGACTGGGGCGTGATGCTGCCCATGTCACAGCAGCGGTGAGCCATCTGCACCACACACGAATGTCAACATGGGGGCATACAAAGTAAATAAATAAAACGTCAATATAAAATACGTCATGAATGCGGGGCTCATACGGAGAAGAAACAATTTAGAATACATCATGAATACGGGGCTCATACAGAGAACGAACAATTTAAAATACATCATGAATACGGGGCTCATACAGAGAACGAACACTTTAAAATACATCATGAATACGGGGCTCATACAGAGGACACACAAGGAATACGGGAGTCATGCCAAGAACACACAATTTAGAATACATCATGAATACGGGGCTCATACAGAGAACAAACAATTTAGAATGCATCACGAATACGGGGTTCATATAGAGAACAAACAATTTAGAATATATCACTTGCGTATGTCATAGAAGGTCATGACGTCACGCGTCATGGAGGTGCTTACCGGACAGACGCCGCAGGGGGCGTAGAGGAGGTGGGGGGTGGGGGTGCAGTCGGGGACAGCGCGCCACAACTTGACCCCCCCACCCCCCGCCTTGCCCCCATACCCCCCGCTGCAGCTCCTCACCACCCCGTCCAGCTCGAGAGTATCTAGCAGCTTCTCCACGTCCTGCACGCTCAGCGCGATCTGCTCAGCACACCACAGTCAGCTCAGCACTTTGTGTTCAAATTACGGTCAGCTCAGCAAATTGTGTTCATTATGATTAGCTCAGCACATTGTGTACACGTACATTGTACACAGCACGTAATGATGATGGGGGGGGGGGGAGTTATACACATCCCTCTTGGTTCTGGGAACCTTATAGTAACCCCCACACAACATCCCTTCCCTCGCCCCATTTCCCTTGAGCAAGTGGTACCCCGCAGCCATCAATCCCCCCCCCCTTCTCCTCCTCTATCCTCTATAGAGGAGGAGGAAGCCTTCAGTTGCAAGTGTCTCCTACCCCCACCGCCTTCAGGTGCAAGTGTCCCCTCTCACTTCACCTTAGCGAGCTTGACGCGCTCGATGTATTCCTGCATCTCCTTAGACGTGACCTTAGCTGCATTCACGACAGTCAAGGGGCCGTCTTTGCCGTGCTCTGCTTCTGCTGACTTCAGCTTTGTCGCCAGATATCTGATAGCACAATTAACAAAGCTTTAGATGAAGTCAGAAGTTATGTCAGTTCATCTGACAAACAAAAATAGGTACTGAGGTCAGGAGTAACAGAAACTGGTCAAATCTGATAGGCGATAGCACAATTAACATAGCTTTAGATGAAGTCAGAAGTTATGTCAGTTCATCTGACAAGAAAACATAGGTACTGTCAGGAGTAACAGAAACAAGTCACAGAGTGTTGTTGTCAAGCAGAGAAAATTCATAATTTATTACCAGTTGTTATGGTAGTTGGATCACCACTTCACCAGTTATGGTAAATTGAGTTTTGGTTGACAAATGAATAAGAAATATTGTGTCATAAATTTGATCACCATCTTTACGCATCAGTTCATCAACAAAAATAAACAAACTCTACTATAATGCTCACTGATTAACAATGAAAAAACCTAAACTCGTTCTTCTGAATTTAAAACATCAACAGCAAGACTTTATAAAAGGAAATTTAGGTAACAAAACGAATGAAACCATTAAAAGAGACTAACTTGTAGCACGTGTCCATGAGAACCTCAACAAAGTTGCTGTCAAACTGATTGTCTGAATAGAACGCCCCACCAGTGAGGCTGTGGTCAGGCTCTATGCTGCTCACCAGGTAGAACTTCTTCTTTGGAGCCTTCAAGAGAACAAGAAAAACGGATAGAGACGTATTTCTAAAATGGATACGAGCATTTTTGATCAATTAATAGGATCAGGTGGGCATATATTCAAGTTGTGCAAGGCTGAGAAATTCAATACGAAATGATTGCATATTCATATCACTCACTATGATTTTGAATCCATATACTCCAAAAAATATTAAGAATCAGCATATTAACCTATTCTACACATAAAAGTGAAATATATATACAATATATATACTTACTTGCACAGAATTTATGCTCTTTATTAATTTCTTGCTTTCAAGTCTCTTCAGGACGCGGTCCACCACATTCAGATGGAGGTTGGACTCGGCCCTGATTTTGCGAGCCCAGATTCCAAAGCTGCCACTCCGCTCTATGATCTCATAAACTGCCTGCACAGGCAAAATAAAGGAAATAAAAATTCTTAAAGGCCAGCACAACAAAATATATATAATGGAAAACACTGAAAATATCTGAACTTTTGATCTAGCAGATTCCAAACTTATTGTAATTACCAAAGACATGTGTGACAGTGGTTATATTTATTTGCGCGACAAAATACATGTACAGTATATAGGAAAATCATCTTTGTAGTTATCATAAATTCATTTTCCGAGGAGTAACAAATAATCAACATTTCAATAATAAACAAGAAATGCATCAATCATTTTAGCTGTAGTGACAAAATCAAGGCTTACATACTACTCTTGTTGTCTTTCAACTTGCCTCAAACTGTGTATAGTGTATTTTAGTCTAAAATTGGCTGACAATAATTTGAAAATTAGAGATGAAATATGAGGAAATCATCATACCTGTTCTTCTTTATTGGCTCCTTTTAATTTATGTAGCAATACAGGGTCCTTCAGCTTATATAGGAGGCTACCATCTTGTTTAGACAGCAATTGAAGTTTGTTCTGAAAATAAATTACTCAGGCAAATATTCTGTGCTAGAAGTGTAGACTTTTTATTCTTCACAAGATACATTAATATGAATGTGTACCACATGGATAATATGGCAATGTAAGTCCATTGCTATGAATATATAGGTACCACCTTATACAATTCACATTCTTTGTGCTAAGATGAACAAAAATAAAATTGATGCCTAAACATGGCAAAAAATTACATACCTTAGCCAACAATTTATTAAGAGCATCAACCACCATTTGCTTGGTGAGGTGAGGCATATCATTCTCTATGACGGATACTGTGATGCCTTGCTTGAACTGCTCACAGAGTGCCAGAATCCTGATCACAAATATGATAATTAGAAATAATTGTGTATTTATAAATCAATAATTCGTAAGATAGGTCAGCTGACACCTATTTACTGCTCAAGTTTTTCAGGTAACTATTGCTTATGCAAAATTTGCCAACATTGCAGAAAAACCCTTAATACAATTTTCATAATGAATAACTTAACATACAATCTTTCTGAAAATATAAATCAAGTTCCCATATAGGTACATAAATTTTTAAAGATTGAAAAATATATTTCTTTCATTGGTAATTTTTATAAATTATTTTTGTTTATGACAGTCACAGGGTTGAACTATAACAGCATAGGGGTGAGAAATAAGGCTTAGATTCTCTTCTGCATCTTTTTTCCAAGGGTTAAAACAATGGTAAATGCATTTGATTCAATTGTATGACAGTATTCCTATTTCCAGATGAAAAATTTAAGCTCAAATTGAATTTTAATTTCAAAGCAACAATAATATCTTTAGATATTTCCTTCAATACAGAAGCAACTATCAGCTTTCAATTCTTAGGAATTAAATTGATTGCAAACACTAATATTGTCAGTACAATTCTTGTCTTGGCAATTCATCAAGAGATAAGCTAAGAGACAATTCAAGTGGTTAATAGTAAAGACTGTTGTGCATTTATACTTATTCCTTTCTGAAACATCAAGAGGATATTGGAGAAATTTATTCTATATTGAAGCCAAGTGTTTAGAAAAGTTGACTGAAAATGTAAGAAATACATTTTACTCTGACAAAGCATATCAATTAAACAATTTAAATGAGACAAAATACTCAATATTACAAGCACAACTAACCTCTTTTCTTCTTCTGAATATGAACTTCCATACACACTGGGTGTTTGGGACGTAGATGCTGCATCGTCTTGCATTTTAATTCAATATATCTACTTCAACCTCAGCAAAACTTGTTCTGAAACAATGAACAGGAGGGATTAGGAATTGGTAATAGATGAACTGGCACACATGACATTCATATTAGGTCAGAAAACCAAATACTGAACCTACTTTTGATTGCTACCTACCCAGATTGTATGCCAGCTATCAGAGTGTGATGTGAGAGAAGTAATACATGAAGAAGTACGGTACTCTGATATTCTAATTCTAACCTACCTCACCATGCTCACCTGGTACTCAGGCTGGTAGGCTGGTAGGTTAAAACTTGGAATTAGCACAGGGTGAGGGTAGCTGGACTAGAATGATACTGAAAGAGCAATAAATTCAAACAAAATTATCTAAATAATCAATATAAGCTTGGATAAACTATAACACAGGAATACATGAAGAACCAATAACTGCATTAACCCATTTATGCCAAAGGTGAGAAAAATTGAATGTACAATGGAAAAACTAATAAAATGGCTTCATTGCGACATAATTAAATAATTGATCCAGTTTATTCAAGAAAATCAGTCGGAAATAAAAAATATAAGGTGTCCTATATATAGGACGCCAGGCAATACGTAACAAAAATAGCACAAAATTGACCACGCCTTACAACAGAAAGAGTACTACATATCTACTTTGTGGGGAAGTTTTTGAAGCACTTGACATGTAATCTTTTATCACACTTTTTACACCTTGTTATAGTCTTCTGGTGACTGTGTGCACAGCGCGTCTGCTTGTCTAGAGGAATGACCCAATAATTGACGTTGTAACTGCAGCTCTGCTTCTATAGCAGGTAGACGGTCTTTGCAATCTTGCTGTGGAGGTTTTCTGGTTTTGCATAGTGTTCAAGATAATTAGATAAAACTGGTGTATGAAACGCTAGCAGATCAAGTTTCTCAGCATCTTTATTCCTTCTATTCAAAAGCCATGTGTTGTTTATGGAAACATCGATGATATATGACACAATGGAAGAGTAGGTACCATTTTATATTTCTTATTGCTGTTCTGTACTTCAATACTTTTTCATCCATTCCATCTACATCACCCCTCAAAAAACTACTTTTATCTCTTCTCTTGTGACTCTGAGCTCTCATTTCTCTGAGATGCATACCTGTTTCTTTTGTGAACAATAATGTCAAACAAATTATCATAAAAAAACAGTTCAAAAAATTCTACTAGAGCGAGACCATCCCCATAGAGATTTTCTACATCTGCATTCATCCATTCCGGCATTCTGCACTCAATATCATGCATTTTCCAACATCTTTGCCTAGATAGCTTCTTGGTTCTTTTCTTGGGTGGTCATTGATTCTCATTTTCCATGTGTGACTCATGAAAACCATTTGAATCAACAACTGCAGCCCTAAGCATGCTTTCTGGTAAGTTATTGATATTTCCTGGTTCTTCATCCCAGATTCCTAATCAGTGAGTATTTCTGTACCATTGTCTGGAGGCTCAATGTAATTTATATTGTCTGGTTCTTCACCATCGTCGATTCGGTCAAGTAGCTAAGCAATTCTTGTCCCTCTTGGCGTAGGCCTGAGGTTGGCCATAGAATTTATCAACCGGACAGGAACTAAGTTGAAATTCTAGAAACATTGTAGGATTAATCTTTTAGTGAATATGTTCAAAACAGAGACCTTATGAGTTTATGAACAAAAGTCTGCTGTCTGTTGTCTGAATTAGTCTAAATTTGGCAGTGTGTTGATAGTGCAAGTTAGATATTTTAGTTAGCAACTTATTATCACAATGTACCCATGTTTGGCACTCTGCAACTAAACCTTGATTTCAAAAAGTACATCCATACATCAATATACATGAAAAAATATGTACATTATGATATAAAGCAAAGAAATTCTGAAGGTTTCTTCCAATAAATGAATGCACTGAACAAAACTCCCCATGTGAACTAGGTTCATACCATTCATTCAATACCCCTAGCAACCTACATGTAGGACACCAACAGTCCGACATGGCGACACAGTGACACACCGTTGTTTAGCATTTCCTCACGCCTTATGTGCTGAATATTTTGATATATCTCTATTACTTATCTAGTATAAGGCTATTCCTATTCTACTATCCGCAATAAGAATATGCACAATCATAGTGGCAAAGCAGAGAGTTTTTTAGACTCTTCCTCAAGTTCATTTTTGAGTCCTATAAGTAGACCAGTAAAGTATCTTGGATACCAGAATTTTCATACATAAGAAATCTGTTAAAATCTGAAGTAAATGAGGAAATTAAAAATGAGCTGATTCTAAAAAATCACTGGTTTGCCACTATGTGCACAATGCACCTCATGACATGAAACAGTTATTCTAACATTTGGAAAAACTTACCTTTTTGAAGAGTGAAGACACTATGCTTTCTCAGGAGAACTTATGAATGAACACTATTTATTTGAGCGCTCCTGTATGACAAACTCCACATGCAATCTCTAATCGGCAGCTGAAACTCGCTTGGGGAAAGAGTACTGAATGTCATACAATTAATAAATAGTGACAAACCAGAGATTTTTTAGAACCAGTTCATTTTTAATTTCCTCATTTACTCAAGATTTAAACCAATTTCTTATGTATGATAATGCTGGTATGGTATCCATGAATTACTTTGCTGGTCTACTTATAGGACTCAAAAATTAACTTGAGGGAGAGTCTAAAAAAACTCTCTGCTTTGCCACTACAATCAACAACAATTAATTTTTTTAGCTTTCCACCATCAGTAAGCAGCAAAAAATTTTTGATGGACTTAGACTGACAGGTTAGCTGACCTAGGTTAGGTTAAACTTAGGTATACTGTATTATTATTTCCGTATATCATATGTAGAATGCCAGGCATAAATGGGTTTACTGGCATCAACATGAGGCAGAGAACTAACAGTTTTGCAAGAATTATAGGGAATGCATTCAATGCAATATGGTTATAATTTATAGCAGACTTACCAATGTTTGCAATTCCAGGGCCAGGCTAAGTGTGTGTGTGTGCTTTGTTGAAGGTGAAGAGATGACCTCACGCAGGCCGACTGTCACACCTGGACATGGCATTAATTGCTGGCTTTCCAAATTTTTCCACTTGCAGCCACAGTCAAATTTTTCTTGCTTGTAGGAGGTGGCTGTTATTTCAGGATTTTCCTGGTATTATTTTCAGATAGATGGCAGTTGCTTGGGTTGCTGCTACAATTTTCATGGTTTCCAAAGATCTTTTAACTGTCTTGATTCATAGCTGGCATAGTTCCTCTTCTTGGTATTTCCAGATAACTGGCGATTCATCTTCTTGGTATTTCCAAATAACTATCTTTGACAGAAGAATCTTGAATTATTTTGTTCAATTCTTTAGCAACCAAGACTGGGTTTAGGGAGATTTTATTTGCGTACAAAGATGTTTGCTTGATCAGTACTGTATTTTGATTTCCTGTTGACTGAGAAGTTAAATTTGAGGGAAAGGCTTTAAGGTGCTTATTGTTTGAGAATGGTCCAACTGGTTTTGGACTGGTTCCTGTTAAGGGGCTGAATGAATTCATTGAATTGTCTAGTTCTTCTTCTGATTCCATGCTCTTCTGTCGTTTGCGTCCACTTAAGTTTTGGGGTTTTGTCACCTGATGTGCTTCTGTGCCAGCTCTAGCAGAAAAGTTGTAACCATCCAGTCCATTTGAAGGCTGTTCATTCATTTCCATGTCATCTAGCAACAAGCCAGGTGGCGGGATCACATGAAAACTTGAGGTACAGGTACCTTGTGTTGGCGTTTCTGGGATAATGTCCTCTTCATCATCTTCAGGCAGGTCGGGATCAGATCCCAGCATGGTGCTGGTATTATGGTATCAGGTATCTTGATGCAGACAAAATTTTTCAGATAAACACAGAAGAAACAACAATGGTCATCCAATACTTAGGTCAGATGGATTTATTAGGTACAGAAAAAAAAAAAACAGTAATATTAAGAATCAAGTTGAATATGTAGCATACACTGGACTATAAATTGCAATACAGGTACACAAAATTCTAGTACAGTTATACCAGTTGATGAATAGCCTACTGTGATACAGATAGCTACAAATACAATCAATCAATGAAGTACAAAAACAATGCAATTAATACAAGTTATACAACACACATAAATACAATAATGATTGAATCAATAATAATGACAAAACCGAGCCAGTTTTTGCTACCTGTACTGATCTAATTTCTAGCTGGCTCGCAAACCTACTCCTACCTAGTACCTACTGCCTCTTCCCGTGACGAGAAGAGGAGGGGGGAGGGGCGAGAGAGCCAGCCGGGTTCTTGAAATTGAACACTTAGCTAATATACTCGTGGTATAAAGAAAAGTGCAATACAAAATCAAGTTAGTGATTAGTGAATGTATAACTGTAATAGTTTACAATAATATGTTTAAACGCAAAAGAGATCGTTACGTTGATCACGATTCACGATTCACAGAGCACAATATGAAGATGTTTGCCGTATGAACGCCGCGGACTCTCTCAGAGTACAGACTACTGACTAAATTTCAGGCCCGCATCATTCCGCTAACCCGGACCGTATGACTAAAATGCGGACGAAGAGCGACAGCGGGCCTGGGGACACTAAAAAATAAGGTTGCGAATTATCATGGTTATTTTAGTAGTTCAGTAGTTTATAGTTCAACCATGGCGAATTATCTCAAACTTCGAGCTCACTTGAAATCTTGTACGTCATATTTACAAATCGTACTTTGAATAATTTTTCCAGTCAGAACATCAGGGTTTCAGAAAATTTGATTTATTGATAGACCAATTGATAGAGAATTGTCTGCAACGTTCAAAATATATAGAACGCTTTCCAAGAAATTTTGTCCATTTTAAAAACATTATTGGGGCCTATCGATCACGGACTGGCGTATTCCGGTGTCAAAAAGGCAATTTTTCGGTGGAATTGATCGATAGAGAATTGTTGAAAATTGGTGATGAAATGTGTCGGAGATGAAATACGCCAAAGTTGAAATGCCCCATGATGAATTGATATAGTGATAGAATATGTCAAGGATGAAATGCCCAATGATGAATTACTATAGTAAGAAATGCGTCAATGATGATATATCTCCATGATGAGGTCCCAAGGAACCGTTATAAGGACGTTTCAGATAATTCACTACCGATCAATTAGATCGAAAACAACTTCTATGAGATCTGCTGTGTCTTTGTCTCCTTTATATAGTGTTAGCCAGCTGAATAATAGCAAGTACAACCATAAACTTGTACCCACAGCTCCCAAGCTCGTGTCCCCAAATTCTTTACCTAAGAAATCACATTCACTCATCTTCTTTGCATTATAAGCTGTAATAAACTATCCTCATATTCGATCCTTTTTATTGGCGCCTTTCGCTTAATTGATACTCGAAGTAATTTCCCATGTAAGGGCAAAAATTGAACTGAAAATTCTGCAGGTAGCCTATGAACGACCTTCTCTGTAAGGATATAATGGATACGGGAAAAAATTTTTTGCCCCCTCCTACGTAACCCGTTTTCTTACAGCTACGTAACCCGTTTTCCTCCTACGTTCTCTACCTACAGCTACACCCTAACCTTCGGAAGATGGCACCATTATCTACATACGCATCCCTAGGTGGCAGGACAGATTGTTGTGGTGAGTAATGCTTATTGTTTGAGCTAGCGATGCGGGTCTGGAGGGCAAGAGTTCGTCAAAGACCTGTGCCTTTAACCACTACGACAAACTGTCCCAAGACCATAAAAGTTGAAACTTCTATTTGAATTGCGCAACATCCGTTTAAAAGTACTGAATTAATTTCGCCGTCAGCTCCTAAAGCACCGGTGCTTAGACAGCATTATTTGAAATAAATATAAATCAACAATTCGAACAAAACAAAATGAATTTATTAATTTGAAGAATTTAAATATCATCAGTTGTCTCTAATTTTAAAGCAGTTATATTTTTTTAACTACCTGCGATGGTCCACCATCTTCAATACCTCACCCTGAATGCCCCTGAATCGCCTACTAATTGGGCAGGGGGAGGAGGCCGAGAGGCAGGCGCTATCCGATCGTAACTTGTCTACCAAAAATTAATGGAACAATCGTGAGTGTTACTGATGAGTGGGACGTGCTGTGGAGGCCGTGGTTTCAAATTTATTTTAAAGAATTCCTACACGATTAAAATTTTGTAACCGTAAGTCCCACTGTGGAAGGCTTTTCCTGGGACAGCTGAGCACATACTAGTAATCTGGGTTATGACGTCCGTGAAGTATTGTAGGGTTTAGTGCTTGTTGTCGTCAATCAAATGGTAATTAAAAAGAACATTTGAGAAATAATAAAACATTCCAGCAATGTAGACTTTGATGTAGCTTATCACTGAACATCATCAATAAGGTAAAACAAATTCAACAACTTACAAAAAATGAAAAAGCTTCAAAATTTGTACGCGTTAATCTAGGAGATCTCTTTGCTCTGATGCCCTTTAATAAATAATGCGCTACCGAAGCCTCCCAGGAACGAGAGGAGTAAAGCCTACGGAGTTTGCTCCTGAAATTTAACTATAAAATCTCCTTTATCAAGCAATTATAGGTTCTGTTGAACGACGTTCTAAAAATATTTACTTTGCCTTCGGATAAATTTGAAAGCAAAGTAAGCATTTGAAGTAACCAAGGTTAAGCAAAATAATTTTCGTAACTAATTTCTTGACGAGAAAGAAAAACTGACTAAATAAAAGTGATTGCAAAGCATATATAATGTCGGTATCTATAGTAGCAGCTTTCATGATACTCGTTCAGTTATCTTTGAATTTCTTTTCCCCATGGATTCAGTTTCTTTTTAGAAATAGAAACCATGGATCATAATGTGCACTACATTTATATCAATTAATAATACTCATATATCACTCAATTTATATATAGTTCTAAATAAATATTTGTATTTAATACAGTAGATTGATATAAATATTGAATTGTGCAATCGATGCTAAATCCATTAGTAATTTTCAAGTCGACCAATGTGATATAATTGACCGCATTACAATTGAAATTTTCAGCTGATCAAATTTTTTAATTTTATCAGTTAAAGTCAAACAAATTTTTTATCCAATTTTCAATTTTATCATATATAATCAGGGTGAACCAGAATTAACTGACCCTTTTAATTTGTTAATAAATAAAAAACTAAGAACGTTATGAAGTTGAAACTTGTTTTATTTAAAAGAAGAACATTTTTATGGTAATGTTGTATCCTAGTTTTTAGGATACAATAACTAACTAGGATTCAATATTACATACAATATTTTAACTAATACATATTATTAATACATAATAAATATTTTAACTAATACAATAATAAAATATTGTAATAGGATACAATATTTTAACTAGGATACAATATTACCATAAAAATGTTCTTCTTTTAAATAAAACAAGTTTCAACTTCATAACGTTCTTAGTTTTTTATTTATTAACAAATTAAAAGGGTCAGTTAATTCTGGTTCACCCTGTATAACAAATCAATTATTAAACGGCTAATGTAAAACAATTTTTTAATGACTCATGCTCCTTACCTGCATCGTCAAAAGCACATCCTATTTGTTCCTAATAAATCACATCCTAATACGAACATGTATGTAAAGCAATGTATTGCAAAGGTTCGCATCTAATGACTACAATGCCGGAATCTTTATTAAATTGCAACTTTTTAAATATTTTGTGATATTGAATACTCACTTAAATAAGTGCTACATCAATCGATAAATTCACATTGGCGGATTTCACAGTAATTAACATAACACCGGCGATAGTTGAGGGATTACTAAATGCATGCAATGATTGGTTTGATGTTGTTCGTTCACTAGCTTCGTGTTAGACATCAATAATTAATAAAAATTCCGTAATTAATAAAATTCAATGTTTGTAAATCAAAATTCTTGTGGTTAATAACCATGATTAGGCTTAAAAACTCTCCAATAAATAAAATTTATTCATCAAGACTTTCCTGAGTTTGGCTGATTGATGAAAATAGTTTCTAGAAATCAGTTCAGAATGAATTGCCCGTCGATGTTTGCAATAATGCAATATTAGAACATTGCAATAATGCAATATTCTGCTAGAAATTTATGCAGACAATTTTGGCATAAAATTCAGCATGAATTTGACATAAAATTCTCGAACAATTCTGAGAAGAAACTCTAACTGTCACTTGCTAAAGTTGCATCATATTATTCACAGAACATATCAGGGAATTCATTAAATGTACATTCGTTGAAGATAGTTAGAGTTCGTTGCCACTTTTCGAGTCCGTGTTTATCACACTCGTTGGCCTATAATTTTAAATAGATTTTGATGCAACCGCGATACATAAAAAATTAAATTATATGTTGTCAGTTATGTTGAAATTTGTTTCTTAAATTGGAGGAATTATTAAAACGACATCATTTCATTAGTCTTCGCAATTCTCAAGCTCACGAGGAACTAAAAAAAACAAAGAAAAACACAGTAAGTTTTCAATATAGTAATTGAAAACGTTTTGGAGACCAGCACCATTACTAGTACTCCCTAACATTAGAGCTGGTCTTCAAGACTTCTTAAATTAAGAAATGGTGAACTTTCTTAACATCTTTGCTTCTAAATTCATAGGGAATAACTATCGCTCTCTGATTGGCATTAAAATTGCCAAGACAATTAGTACGAAAATTTTTGAACAGGTGCATCATCCATTCAACCGTACATTTAGGAAAGGCAATGTATGAGTTTGTCCGTTTAGGCTTCAGTTTAGTTTAGGAACGTGATTATTAGTAATGCATGTAATTACATTAACGAGAAATAGCTGAAAGAGAGAAATCAACGATGGCTTTTTCCATTCAGCGATGATAATAATGGTGAATGAGCACGATTGAATGAAAATCTACGCATAATTCTGGACGTTTGGTGTGAGGACGTAAAATTGACAAGACTTGGCGGTAAAAGTGACCACCAAATAATTCCCATAAGTATCCTGCAGCGTTTATTTACTAGTGGCACTTCTTTGGAGATGCAGTAGACACAAGAGTCATTATAAAGTATTTGTTATTCGATTATTTCCTTCTTTGTTAAGTTGCTTATGGTTTCTTCTTCTCATTGCCGCTCTTACATTTCCGAAAGATTCATTTGTTCCTTTTGCCCCGCTGCGTTCTCCCGACAATAGGGCAACATGTGGGCAGCGCCCTCCCCCCCTATTTTTTTAAACTAAATTTTTGATGAAGAATTAATTGATACGAGGTGGTTCTTTGTTTTGTTTAAAGTTACAACTAATGAGGAATGTACGATTCAAATTAGACGGATATAGAGTTATTAAATTTTTAATGAAACACTATTTTGTAAAAAGTGTCAAAATGGGCCCATTGCCCACCCCTGGGGCAATGGGCCCATGGGCTTGGGGCAAGGCGCCCACCCTTGGTCCCTTTACCACAATTGCATATTTTTGGTTTAAAAATGATAAAACAACACTTTAGAGTTAAAAATAAGAAAAATGTAATAAAAAATATGTAATTCATTCATTTATTAACAACTCAAAATATCATGTCATTAACTTGCTAAAAAATATACTCTTGGCTTAAAAAATCTATCACTGACGTGAAAAAAAAATATTTCATTAACATAAAAATATATATCCTTGACTTGAAAAATATATCCTTGCGATAAAAAATCATACTTGACATGAAAAAATGTATCTATGACTAGGAAAAATATATTTTGTTGATCAGAAAAAAAAAATTCGTTCCAGTTTTGTCCATAATCCAGATATTATGCGCAGAGAATTCGTACCTAATCGTGATTTCAGCTAACACCATAAAAACTCATAAACTTTTGGCTCATTGGTGTTGACTGAAATCAACTTTTGGCAAGGCAAGAGTCAATAACTCGATTAGGGGTCATAAATACGCTTAACTAGAAACTAAACCTGCTGCCTTGAGGCGGCAAATCAAAAAATAATGCAATATGAAGTGTAATTTGTAATTCAAAAAGCTAGTCATAGTTTTGAAAAGGTCATTGAGACAAATCTAATGATGTATAATACAAGACTTCACTATGGGCGCTTTGCCCCGTGACACGCGTGGGCCCGTTGCCCCGCTAGGTATCATTTCAATTTATATCGTGTCAACATTTTATTTTAAAAGCTAGCAGTCTAAACTTAATCTCAAAATTATCCCTATAAATATCACTTTCAAAATATAATTCACAGTAAATTCAAAAGCTTCATCTACAGTAATCGAAAACAGTTTTATTTAGCAGCCAAAAAAAATTATCTGGGCTAAACAGTTATTCACAAATAACAAAATAACGAAAACATTTAGCAAAACGTAAATCCGTATACTTCATCCCAGTGAAACTGTCGACCGGCGGTAGAGAACACGGACCAATATCTGCCATACTTAGCGAGTAACCGGCTATGGGCCCATGACCCGCAGTGGGCTCGCTGCCCCATGTTACCCTATCTGTTCAACCTTGTGCGTTTTGATTATGGAACGGATTCCAATGTAATTTATCTCGGCTTCTTACGCAATCATTTCCTATAAATCAAATCATGCCGTGGGCCAGCTTGACGTCACACGCTTCAGCCATGGGCTGAGAAAAAGGTGAACGGTAAAGGTCAGTGGAGCATACGCGCTGACGCTAGCTGGGAAAGGTGCATCCAAGGCCGCCGGTGCATACGCGCTGACACTGGCTGAAAAGGTGCATGTTAAGCCGCCATTGCAGATGCGCTGACACTGCATGTTAAGCCGCAGGTAGGATAATAAATTTAGGTGCAAGATAATAAATCTCAGGTGCAGGATAATTGCAGGCAGGATAGCATCCTGCATTACATGCACCTGAAAATGTGCATGTTAAGCCGCAGATGCAGACGCGTTGACGCTGGCTGGAAAAGGTGCGCGTTAAGTCGCCGATGCAGAGGCGCTGACGTCCGTCTGGGTTGCCGGCAGCAGCGCGTGGCAGGCGGCGTGGATGTAGTGCTGGCATTCGTCGTGTGAGTGCCATCGTGTGAGGTGGAGTTGCCGTGCTCTCCCGCTGGATTCTATGAAAATATCTTATTTGCTATACCATCACACCCATGAAGTGGTTATTGCGATGAAATATAAATGCATTGGCATTGCAATTGACGATAGGATAAAGGAACATTCAAGTTTATTGTACTTGAAACCAACCAAACATAGAGCTGGCGGGGCCATAAATAGTCAGGGGACCTTACCCGGTCGGGATTGCATAAATGTCGTGTGCGGGTTTGGATCACACGTGACTTATGACTTAACTTATGAAGACCGCCTTCACAACATAAATACAACGCGCAATTCTTGTAAACTCTGACGATGTTTCTATTCAAACTTTGAATGTGAAGACGAGCATTTTCATGAGGACGAGCATTTATTAAAAGTATTCTTGTGAACTCTGCTTATTATGTGTTTCGATGTGAACATAAAATGTGAAGACGAGTGTTTATACAAGAGGCTTCCGTGAAGTTTTTATCTGATGGAATGTCGCGTGTGAATGAATATTGATTTTAGTTAATGATGTGCTCGAAGTTCCGGAAAGCTTGAGTCGCATGTCAGAAAATAATCTATAGCTTTTGAATGATACAGACGAACAATACGCATGACAGATTCACTGTGAGCAATGAAGAGTTTCATTGATCATTGATGGCTCAAAAAACCTGCTGTATACACTTTCCATGTTTATATCAGTTTCTTTGTGAAAATTGATTCATTGTAATTGTATTTCAACTGCTTATTCAGTTCTCACCCTGAATATTAAAATGATAAACTCGGGTTCCTAAGTCGGGGTTGAAGTCCTATGTTGAAACAGAAAATCTCTCATGTTTTCCTTGTAATCGTTCAACACAGTTTCAGGATAATTGAAATATTTTTACCAGAACCATTAAAAAAACAATCGCATCAATAAATCGAGAGTTCTGATTAATATCTAGAACTAAAATGAAGATTACAAGTTGAAACATTCAAAGTTTAATAGTTAGGATGATAAGTTGTGATCGACATTTCATCAGTTCAGTGTTTTGGAGAAATTAACGAATAGTGGACTGGGGTATGGATACCTTGTTTTCAACGGATATGGATACCCTTGCAATATAACTTTGGGAGGCAAATCGGTTGAATGTGATTGAGAGAATCGACATGTGTAGATATCATTCAATAAAAGCGCCCTGATGAAATGACATTCAAAAATATTTCTATAAACGATACCTCCGTCATTATTTAGGAGTCATTAATTTGGATGGATGAAAAATTTTTCTCACGTCAAATTAACTGGCCTAATGAATTTTGGCGGCGCGAGATTGCATCTAAAACTGTTGCTGTTATTTGTTGTTTATAAGATACATAATGAATGTTGCATGAATTATGCCAATTATACATCATTAATTGCCATAACTAATTCTATTGGAGTCGGTTTCAGGGCACGCTTTGATTAATTCGCTTTTCCAATTACCATATTTCTAAAATCCGACTCTAAGTGAGTCCCGCAACCACGCTTTGACAAACAGTTATAAAATTTCAGATATTAATCAATGTTAATGATCAATTGATTCATTCAATATTTAGAAAACCCCATGCTCTAGTTTACCCATGTGCTAAAATCTTGTTTTTTCATGTTGAATAGTTGTTTTATGGATGGAAGATGTCTATTAAATTCGCGATGATACAACTGTGAACAAATTGCAAACAAGATGTTAATTTGTCAGTTTATGAAGAGTTGAATTTGCCAAATTATACTTCGTTCAAAATTCATCGAATCAAATGGTATATTTGTGTGTCATTGCGCGATTTTAGGAGATTAAAGCAACGACGAAACTTAAAGCCGCTTGCCTGGCTACTTTCATAGCAAACGAAACGTCGACATCCACAGTCCTTTCGTAGAAACACTTAATTACACTTGCCACCAGACATACGACATTGAAGTATTGTTGATTGAACGATATTTTAACGAAATAAACTCGCAATCAACGCTAATTCAACGTAATTTGTTTCTTCGTCACTCACGTTGACTCGACAGTCGACTCAGCAAATATAATTTTATATTACATTGAAATTTTAATATAGTTTTTCTGTCTCTATTAAAATTCTGATTTTCTGAGTTAACTGAGAGGCTCCTCTGTAACTGAATATTTCATGTAAATTCACTGTTCCGACAAATCAGTAGCGCAAAGGGAATCGAACAGTCAAACTACGGAAAATAAATATTATAAATCAAATGGGATCTGACAGCGCAGAAGGCTTGAAAACTTGCGTGTATCACTTTTTAACTTCAATCCTATCTTGGACAAAAAAATACAACATAATTCTTCACGTTCAAATCCTGTGAAAATAACGTAATAACAAGACTCAGGTTTATTCAATTAGGGTGCGCACGCAGGACATTGCCTAATATCTAATACCAATAATTCAAATCCCCAAATATTCAATAGTCACTCGAGGGGAAAATTTGAAAATTTTATTCATTTATTATCGATTCGTTCCAGGCAAAAAATTCTAATCTAATTTTCTTCTTCCACTGTGCAGATATTTTAATTAAAACAATTTTTTTTATCGCTATGGGTCGAAATCAAAAATCTAATTAGTCATGACAAATTCATTTTGTTCAATTCTTACCTCGCTACAAATTTTTTTCTGCACTAAATATATTATTCTACTGGTATAGTTAATTTATCTGCATCAAATTCATTATCGTAACTCCACAATCCAAGAAAGTGTGTGACAGCTCGATTGGTTCTTGCTGACTCCCCGGCGCCAAGAGCATAGTTCTAGGTGACCTCCCTGCGCCAACCCTCAAAGAACAGTTTTTGGTGACCTCCGGCGCGGGGACCTAAATAATAGTTATTGGTGACCCGCGACTCCAATACCTAAAAACAGTTTCTGGTTACCCTTCTTTTTCCCGAAGAAAAGTTTTCCCGAAGAATTTTCCCGAAGAAAAGTTTCTGGTGATACCCCGGGGCCTAGACGTTGGCAGCGCGACGCTCCTCCGATGCGCGCCCTCATGCGGTGGCTCGGCATGGGTTGCAGCGGCTCTCGCTCCAAAAAAGACGCTTACTCCAGAGTGGCCCAGTACCAAAAAGGTCGGTCTGATTTCGGCTTACTCATGTATTTTATATGCTCAAAACGGGGCCCAAAGCCAGTTTCACTGGGACGCACTATACCTACGTAATACAAGATTTAATTATTGTACACTTATCCTGTTTCACTGGGACTAGTACGACGTCCTACATGAACACGATTTTATTACATAATATTACTTCTTATCCTCTTTCGTTTCTTATGACGGTACTAACAGCCTGATTCACAGTGATAAAGTAGCTTCATGAAAATGAAATGTTAAATGAAATGCTCAGTCTATCTCCGCTAGTGACGACACTAAAGGTAACAGGGCTAATCATTGCGGCGACTGTTGGAAAGTTATTTGCAATTTTTACCAACTACGCGGTGTTATAATTCTCAATTACAATGACACTTATTAAACACAAGCTGATCCCTGAGCGGAAGCGAAGCATCGTATACGTATATAGGGAACTCAACTCTTAATTTTCTTTTTATAATAAAGAATTCTATATAAATACCATAACGAAACTTTAAGGCAGAACTTGAAAAAAATGAGTACCGCCATTCAATGTGCAGTCTCAAATCTTATAAATATTTTTTACTCTCTTCGTTTAGTCTTCATGAACAAAATCTTTGTAATAAAAAATGTAACAGTTTGGAGCAGCATCCTACGTTGTGTGATTATATTTTTTGTGTTACATTATATTTCTTCAGTAACTCGATCGTGATTTTATTTTTTTAAGCTTCATCTCCTTTAACTGTGTATCCCGAGTTGATATATGAATTTGCATTCGCTTTCATCAATTTAAAAATGATATCAAACTCCTCTCTACCTATTTTACGTATATTTAATTAAATGGGGTACCCTAACTTCTGTTAAATTTTGATTAATTGTTCTGGATTAATTGTCTACTTTCGTTATTATAATGTTCAGAGGCGAGTCAAAAAACTTTCGTAAAAATTTTTATGCACCACTGGTTTATGGTCACAGCGTTGAAGTTTTTAACTTCAATGTTCTAGTGTTATAAATTCTTTATCTCTATAACAATATCGAATAATTCCTATGTGTGACGTTTGTGCAGCAGTACGTCTGTGTAGGTCCAACAAGACGTCATTTATGGGGAGTGTGTTCATTGATATTCTCGGAACAGATGCTCATAAATATGGGTGTGAATGTGTGAGAAACAAAGTTTGTCATTTTACGTAAACAGTTTTGATAAGTTGTATGTGGATGGTGCAAACTGTTTGAACGTTGGTTGATTCAGCGTCGGCTGGTTTTGGCAGCTGCCAATCGTCATGACGACAGCAACCTTCCGACACAAACATGATTTTTTAGAAATAATGAGAAAATTTAACCATTGATCTACCGACGAAAACTGTAGGTATCAGGCATTTACATACGAATATTGTTTGGCAGGGTTCATGTGTGAAATTAAGGGTATATATGTTGTATCGTTCTAGCATATTTTGCTTACTGCTCCAGCATGTAAGTCGTTAACGCCTACATCTCATATTTGACAAGCTCGCTTTGATGCCTTGTATTAACACGTTTAGTGGGGCACGGCCCATCGGTGGGTTGCAGCGTCTTTTTTCCGAACTAATTAATCGATTTACCTATTTTTCAATAGCATCTGTCGACAGAAATTTCTAATTGCAGGACTATCTCATTAAAATTCAAAGATTGCGGAAAAAAATATTTTTACACCGGAACCTACTAAATTACTAGTATATTTTGAATTAAATGCCTTTTTATCCGCGAATTGGCCGTTTTTAGGCCCTCAATGTGTTAAGATAGCAAGTATAGGATTAAATTTCAATGAAAGCTTACGAAGCTTTGCCGTAGAATTTGTTGGTATCATAAGTTGCATTATGACTTTATTGAAATCCTTTTGGCGACACCGCAGACAACTGAAGAATTTTTGGTTGTAGGTTAGGTAGGCAGGAGGTTGAAGCCTGAAGTCGGTGAAGCCTTAAGCATCTCTCTTGTTTGTTCGATAATATGGCAGATATATGAGGTAATATTTAAATAATATTTGATAATAATAAACAAAATATCATACGAAAATCATCTTCATGCGGACTTATGAAGTCTGACTGATTTTATATACATATATAAGTTAGTTAATAATATGGAGTTATTACTAGACACGAAAATAATTGATCAAAGCAATACTATAATATATTAACGCTCAATTGAACTAAAAAATTATGGCAGGTTTGTATAGAAATCATCTATACAACGCAGCATCTAGGCATCTTGTCAACCTGGATGAGATGTTCCACCTTATGAAACGTTCTGGATTAAATTGTGCGACGTCATTTGTTATTGTTTTGACAATAACGCTTTGTTATCTTCAATGCAAGCGATACTAATGAACTTTGTTATCCCCAATTCAGTTTATTTGTATCGTTAGTGAAGACAATGTGCATTTTGTTTCGACCTTTCGAATAGAGAAGTGCACTGCGTTTGTGCACAGTGCATTGCTGTATCATCTGTACACCTGCGATGATTGGTGCATCATTATTACTCATCTCGACTGAAAACTTTATTACATGTTACGGTGATACTGAGTTAAATTAAGATTTGTTTAGGCTTCATAAGAAAGGCTACAAAGCAGATTTAATAGGGCTGCAGAGGCAGATTTATTAGGGCTGCAGAGGCAGATTTATTAGGGCTGCAGAGGCAGATTTATTAGGGCTGCAGAGGCAGATTTATTAGGTCTGCAGAGACAGAGGAGGGACTCTGGGTGCCGCGGCGCCCAAAATAGCCGCGCGTGCCTGCGGTCGCCATGGCAACGGGAGGCGGCAGACGCTCAGCTGTCGCCTACATTTTAGTAGTTGAATATCTTATTGATTTATCTATTTTACATATCGAATTTAAAAGGCATTTACTCCTCTTTTGGTCTTTTCTTTTTATTTATCTATTTTAAATATATGTTCGATAGATAATTATTTTATCTATCGAATTTGAAATTCATTCGCCCTTCTTTCGATCTCTTCTTTGAGCGCTGGAAAAATCCCAGGTTACAGCAGCACATTGCATATAATTGGGCCGAGGGAAAATCGAACAAACGCGGCAGGCTTGTTTAAAAATAAAATTAAATTTAAGATTTATTTTTACCAAAGTTGGCCAACAAAAACATGACCTTAGAATCCCTGACTCTTATTCAAAATATCTTTCGGCCTCATTCGGAATATTTCAGACTCGCCATCAAAATGCAGTAGTCTTCTGTGAAAATAACTGTTCAATAATTTCACTTTCTGATAAGGCGAGATAAAATGAACGGAGCTCTCTAAAAATTGCTGAAAAATGGGAATGACGAACGTGTTAATGTATATTAATAATCCTAGGATAATCTGATATGCTGAGATCAGAAGGAAATTTTCTCCATTGATGTAAAATGTTTTTTCCTCAATGAAGAAGCTAAAAGCTCAGAAAGATGGCCAACAAACAATTTATGTCGTGGCCGACAAACATTGCTCAGTTTCAACATGTAAAAATCTGAGGGTAGACTAGTTTGTTCAGTAAATTGTAATTCAGTTAAACTATATGTTATGGTTTTGGCTTCCTGCGACAGTTCTGGTGCAATCAACGAGGAAGGCGGTTAAACAAAGCAAAATACAAGCTGTGGCTTGCGTGTTTGAGACCCGCAAACAAGCTGTGAATATTCTGCTATGTTAAAAATCGAGGACAGGTTTAGCGGCCTAATAAAAGCTGACACCGCTATGTTATCAGGCGAGATCGAGTCATAATCTCGGTCGTCTGACATCAGGCGAGATCTAGCAATGACTTCGGTCGTCTGATATCAGGCGAGATCTAGCAATGACTTCGGTCGTCTGACATCAGGCGAGATCTAGCAATGACTTCGGTCGTCTGACATCAGGCGAGATCTAGCAATGACCTCGGTCGTCTGACATCAGGCGAGACCATTCATTTCCACAGCGCTCTCTCATTTCCCATTCCTATTATATCTGCTCATTAATTTCCCGTACCTAATTATCGACTCAATTCGGCTCCATGAAATTAGCTTCCTATGATTTTCTGGTATTGCACTTATGCCTTCATTTATCAAAAATTTATTATATCATATACAGTTCGGATATTTAAATTCATGCTTTTGCATCCTGTTATTTGAATCCCTGTTATCTCTCATCCAATTCATTAGCATCGTGCTTTTCTAACATTCTGTATTACTTATTACAGCTCACGCCTATCGTGTCTTTTCCATTTCTTTAATCGTTCTTTTTCTTATTCTTCTCTTTTTCATTATTTTTTTCTTTTGTGTTTATTTATGCACGTTTATGTAACTTCTTAGGTTGATACTTAATAATTTTTATATTTTTAATGAATACCTCTTATACTTGTACTGGAAAGTTTTTGTGTATGCGTAGAAAACTTTTGTGTATTAAAAACTCCTTGTGTTTTACTGAACATTTCTCTGAACTTCGAAAACCGGATTTTTGTTTGTAGTTGTTTTAATTTTCTTGTACAATCATCTTGTCTTTAGAAAGGTTTTGTTTTACTAGAACTGAAATTATGCAGAGATTTAAATAGGAACAAAGACTAAGAGAGGAAGAAACAGACGCTGAAAACCGGCATTCATCCCCCGGGTATAAAGGAGGGTAGGCAGCCGTGGGCGGGGAAGGCACGGCGGGCTCCCGCAACTTTAACCCGTGACGCAAATACCATTGATCCTGCTAAGTATAACCGGCCCGCACCCGCGCACCGACCTGCTATGTATAGCCGGCCGGCACTCAAACACCAAACGCTATATATAACCGGTCTGCACTCGTTAAACGCCCTCCTAAGTATAACCGGCCTTCACTCGCACGCTGACCTGCTATGTATAGCCGGCCTTCACTCGCACGCTGTCCTGCTATGTATAGCCGGCCTTCACTCGCACGCTGTCCTGCTATGTATAGCCGGCCTTCACTCGCACGCTGTCTTGCTAAGTATAGCCGGCCTTCACTCGCACGCTGTCTTGCTAAGTATAGCCGGCCTTCACTCGCATGCTGTCCTGCTAAGTATAGCTGGCCTTAACTCGCACGCTGTCTTAAGTATAGCCGGCCTTTGCGTTTGCGAACGAACTATGGGAACTTCCGATTGTTTAATGTCCGAGTGCAGGAGTAGAGTGAAGAAACGTTTGTGAAAAATATCCTTTCAGCGTTTAATAAATCCATTACCTTACATAATGTTTAGCAATGTTCATGAGACTCCAACATTATTATTATAATTTTTCTCAAATTTATGTTATGTACGGCGAATAATAAGGCACTTCGGTGCAGTCAGCCATATAACACATGTTGTTGATATTTTATTAGCAACTTCACAGGAAAGAAGTATTGCTTTAATTTTCTCAAAGCGATTTCTGAAAGCTTCATGCCCTCGAGGACTCGATAGCTCTCCAGCCATCATCGTGATTGGTTTAGATTTCTATATCATTCCATTATTCAATTATAAATTAATTCAATCGATTTGTATCATTAAACAACGGGAGCAGAGCCATTCAGTTGGAGTCTAGCACTGAGTTGAATGGGTGGGGGGGCACAGGAGAGGACTTAATAAGAAGGCAGAGGGGAAAGAGGGCAAAGTGGGGGAGAGGTGTGAGTGACGTCACGATGACGTCACGCTAGCTCATGGCCTTCAACAATGAACCACAGCCGCGCCTGCCGTGACCGTCGGCTTCCCTGACGGCCATTTTTGAGAGTCAGCGAGCGAATTTATTGAGTCAAAAGTTATGAAGTGAAGTCGGGAAGTTATTGAGTCATAACTTATTGAATGAAGTCGTAATTTCTTGAGTTAGAACTAAACGTGTGACTCGAAGTTGTGATTTATTGAGTCGGAACTCAACGTGTGACTTGAGGTTGTGATTTATTGAGTCAGAACTCAACACGTGACTTGAAGTTGTGATTTATTGCGTCCGAACTTACCACATGACTTGAAGTCAGGATGTATTGAGTCACAACTTAACGCATGACTCGAAGTCGTGATTCAACGAGCAAGATTAATTTCAAAGTCAGAACTCAACGCGTGATTTAAAGTCGTGATTTATTGAGTCGAAACTCCGGGCGCATGATTATAATTCGAGCGCTTTAATTTTCCGCGTTAATTTTAATACATACAGAAAAGCAGTTGCAGATGCATATTTCTTTTATTTTAGGCACTTTTAACCACATATTAATTCTAGAATACTGGCATAATTAAGATTTCGAACATTAGGATGAGGGTGTCTGTGTGAAATAATGGTGAAGAATTGGATAGGAATCGCTCTTAAAAAATAATTTACTTCCTGGTTTTCGATGAAAGATATAAAAGTATTCAGTTTTACGGAACATTCGGTGTAATGAAGCATTAAATACGATCTTTTTCATTCCTAAAATTTACGATTAAAATTAATATTAATTAAATGCGTTCCAGAATCGTGGGCCCTGGAGCGAGCAGTCAGCTGTCCCCCCGAGATGCTGGACTGGGGCACCCCACCCCCAGGCTGCATCACCCCCATCGCCCTGCACAACCTCATGACCGATGGATTTTACGCCCCATATGCCGCCAACCCAGCATACCTCTTGCTCGTTGACTGCCGTTCAGCAAAGCAATTCACCAGGCGGAGACTAGTCCGTTCCAAATGGTACGGAACTATACAAGAAGACCTGCCGCCTTACTATTCTATTGTCCTTTATGATGAGGTGCCTAGAGCCAAAGCTCCTGATCCACAGGCAACCGGACCATTGCCTGAATTGTATCACAAACTCAAGCAGTTGCGGTTGAACCCCCAGGTTGTAATGGGTGGATGGCAAGCTCTTCAGATCTCGTGTTTTTACCTCATGGAACAAGGGGGGGACCAGCTTCTCGGACCCGCCAAACCTCCTCCTTGGTTTCCGGCACTTATCATCCCTGGATTGCTGTATCTCGGTCACGCGGAAATGGCATGTAACGATCAAGTTTTGCTGGCACTTGGAATAACGCACGTGGTTGCCATAGCCGATCGAGTCCCTCACACTGTTCTCCCTGCCCTAAATTACTTGGTTGTACCAATACCTGAAGAAGATCCTGTAGATATGAACCCAGCGAGTGGGGGTACAGATCTGGTGGCGTCACTTCCAACCCTGCAGGCGTTTGTGAACGAAGCTCGGGAGGTTGGAGGCAGGGTTTTGGCTCACTGCGACCAAGGACTCACTAGAGGGGCTGCTCTGGTTATGGCTTTTCTCATGGCAGAAAGAAGAGCGACTCTCGAAGATGCTTTCTATTACGTGAGAGCTGCCAGAAGCGCCGTCCACCTTCATCCTGGCTTGTTGCGACAGCTTCTCGCTTACGAGAGAACACTTTTTGGCACCTGCATCACATCTGCCGACGACCTCTTCTGATCAACATCAGTTATACGATGAACATATCGTGTATTTCAGCCTTAAATATTGCACGATCTGTTTCGACGCCTTTCCTGTAGAAGTTAGGGAACGTTTATATTCTTGCTTAGATGAGAGATATGATTGATTCTTCCATTAAGGCCTTCCTCCAGCACAAACCTCAGGTTTCTTTGTATTTTCCGTGTTTTGAAATGTAGAGTTGAACTGTATTTAGTTGTAGCAATGTATATAAGATTATCGAAACGATCTCGATCGCTTTACTATTGTTATAATTTAGTTTCATAAAAATAATTTAGAACTTTAGCATATTCAACGAGGTTATAAACATTTATTAGCTGTTGATGTATCGTTTGAAATATTTCATAACTAAGAACTATCTTAAAATTTAGTCAGAAACGTGCGATTATTTTCATCCAAAAGTAAATTTGAATAGTTAGACAAATTTAGTAATGTATTTGTAAATTAATGAGATGAAAGAACTAATGGATCAAAAGTCAAAATTGATCAAATTGATCGATGAGTGTACCGAGCAATGAATATTGGAACAGAACTATCTATCTGTACATAGACTACTCGAAACTCGTTGTGTACAACTCAGCAATATAACTACAACTATTCCAAAAAGTTCGGTAAGAAAACTATTGGTTATCATTCAATCCATAGCTAGTTCAATGTTCGTTAGTAGAGTTTGAATTATTATTTATCAGCCATTACCATAAATGTAATTTATTGTACGATCTGCCTTTATACTATAGAATTCAAATGGTCATTCACTGCAGGTTCTTCTGTGACTAACTGAATGTTGGTAAAAGAAATTGATTCTAATTTTCATTAAAGTTTGATGAAGTCTTGGATGAAATTATTTTTCTCTCATTTCAACAGATGAGAATAAGATATGAGAAAAAATTGGTGTCTCGACACAAAACCTGAAAATTCTTCAAAGTTTAAACGAAGCGGCAATCTGAAATCAGACTTGAAGCGGACAATGGACCTAAAGTTTTTTTGATTGAGTTACCCTTTAATTTTGAGTTTGCGGCGCTAACAAGTCTACTGAGCACACCAAAGATCGAGCTTCTAACCTCCAACTTGAGTAAGTGTAGCAGCATTTATCATTCAGAAAATAAGTAGGACTTAGTCCAAATATTGATCTACGTTTTGCCTAATGTGCGTCATCCTGACACAGTTTGGCCTTGTAAAAGGGCGTAACAGTGCTGCATCCGTTCTCTGATCGTGCAGTGGGTAAGAAAGTGTGTCCCTATTGGAACAATGTGAGTTATGTGACCAATTCATTTTTCTCATTGTACTATCAAATTTAAAGTCTTAAGTTTGAGGACATTGTATTGGTTTATGAATCCAAAAGTTCACATATAATATTGTTGTTCAGTGATTTGAAATTAATAATAAAGTATACTACTCAGCAACGAATGATGTTTGAATGCATGCAATTTATTTGATAAGATGTGACGGTTTGGTGCTCTGTAAAGAGGATTGCCTTATTCCTACAGCACGAGATTTCGAGTTAAGTGCAGCAAAGCAATATAACCAAAATACTGAAGAAGCCTGCTATGATGTCATAAGTTGATTTTTGATGTGGCGGACATCAGACAACGAATGATAGCTGTGTTCTGAAGCCTTGCTGGTCCTTGAATAGTTTATATTTTTTTCAAACAATCATTTTGTAATCTAGTCTGGATCGGAAACTGCCGGTTAATGCACTGGTTCTCCTTCTCCGATATCCGCAATAAACAGTTTCACTCGTGTTAAAGTAATTAACTGTGCTATGTTTGATTTAAAATGACCTAAATCTACTGGAAACATTTAGTGATGGATTTTTTGTAGTTTTGTTAAAAATTGTGACTTTTACTGGACCGATTTTAAACCATTATAAGCCTGTCGGTCATTTTTTCTTCTAAATGACAGCCAGGTGCAGTTAAAATCATTCATAAATTTTGTGCATACAAGTTTTAAATAAGAAATAGGATTGCAGTTATCTGTCCATCGATTTGTGAAGCTTACATTTTAAACTAGGCTCCATTTGTGTAACTATTGGCAAATGAGGTACAAGATTTAGAATCAAGATTTTGTGATCGATCGAATGAGCGATGTATTATGACGATCTAGATCAGAGATTGATCTCTGTGTCCACTTCTAAACGTCGTTTTTGTTATTGTCCCTTTTAGGTGTCATTGGCTCAGCCAATAAGTTTTTCACCCTGAATTAAATACTATTTTTGGACAATTGCAGAATTATGGGTAACGCAGGTGGTTAATTTTAAATATCTTGTATATCCGTATAGTTTTTCGTCCTCTGAGGCCTTCTGTCATCACTTATTTAGCGAACAACATATTTGAGTGGCGTTCTTGTGACACACTCGCGACCTCGATATTTCGACCGTTGCCTGTAAAATCATGCCTGGATCGTTGGAAACTTTCGTGCTCTCAAGCTGCTGTTAATAAAAACTTTGAATGATCTAAGTTTTTAGAGGAACAATAAATAATTTTGATGGAATAATAAATTTTTTTCGAGCAATGGTTGGTAGGATCGATGACGAGCTGTGCAATAGATTTCCTCGATCTTATCGACATTGATATGAAGAATTTGTAACCAGTCGAATGTCTAGTGCATACATGAATAAATGCTACATGACGTAATCGCTGTGCAAAATTTCCTTACCTAAAATTATTGATAACTTGCATTTTTACTCGAAAATTTGTACCTCTGATATTTTCTCACTGAATCCTACCTATCACATCTTGAAATGCAATGAATAATAAAATATTCTTAGAGCATAACATCCGTCAACTTATATCAGTAGTTTGCTTGAATAGTATATAAACCACCAGTTTAAAATCAAAGAAAATATAAGCTAAACTCAACAGGTTTTCATCGGCAACGTTTCGGAGACAAGCGCCATTATCGGTTGAAGAAATGATTACCAAATTCTGTCTGTGGATCGTTCATCTTTGGTAAGGTATAGCCTAAACTAAAATTATTCTCCATCAACTATAAAGCAAGAACTAACCAACGTTCAGGCTTTCAGCTTTGCTGGCAAGGGAGTCACCAGGTTTAAGGAATGAGGATGGGGTGATAAGCCCATCAAGATTTATGATTATGCTTAAGTTGACAACGACTGGTATCATTAATATATATTTAAAATTGTACTCAGGCCACTTATTTGCAAGGTCGGTGTGTTTTGTTGTAAAATTATTACTTTAATAAATGAGCATAAGATCATTCAGGGGCCTAGGAATATTTTTAGAAGGGCTAAAGCCTCCAAACTAGGCCTAATTACGCAACTCTTAGTTAATCATCTCACAAGTAAAAACCCTTTCATATCACACTCGTCATCATTCACTCTACTGCGCAAGAGTACGAGTATGAAGAGCAGAATTTGGTTATCTATAGTCGTTTTTTTCTGGCAAAAGATAAATATCGGGTTGGAAACGACAATATCTGACGAATTTGGGTTCTAGGGGTTAAAACCTATAGATGGCGCCAGTGGCATTTCACTGCTAACGCTCGAAGTTTCTTGGAGTTCATTTGCATTCGTAATGTTTGCTAGCTTGGTGCCATCTTCCCGTTTTGAATTAATGTTACTGATGTGAATTGTTTCGTTAATCGGAATCACTGTTAACGATCTTTATGTACAGTTTGAATAATCAGAACTTGAATATGTCACGATTTGTTCTTTTACTACTACAGATTAGTTACTTCGAATTGGCGATTGGTTAGAATGTCGGCGCTGTCATCGACCTTTGTAATGGACCTGTGCCTCACCTGGTCACCTTAGGTAAGTAACCTACCATTGCCAACATTTGAAGTTGTACCAAATTTACTTATTTATGTTTGCTACTGTAAAAATTCCGTAAAGCTCATAAATGGTTGCTCCATATATGTTGTATCATTGTATGTAAAGTATCTCACGAAATCGTGACTCACGATCCCGTGTGAGGAAATAACAGACGCTTTTACTGGTCTCGGTACAGAAACTCTAATAAGAGGTTCCAGTGGAATGACGAGTTGACGACAAATGGTGACGTAACTGACGTTCACATATAAACGAAATTTTATTTTTACACTTGAATCTTATTCTAAATTTCTAAATATTTCATTACATATATTCAAAATCCTGAACGAGAATGCTACATAGGTATGCATAGGCTATTAATTTAATTATGCTGTCCAATGTCCACATTATACAATTATAGACGGTAGACCCATATTTAGGAGGAAGATAAGAATTTTTAAGACCTTGAAATTCCACTCACTGATTCTTTGAGTAGGTTTATTGTACGTAGAGCTATCTACATCCGTCAAGGAACCGATACATGAAAGTAAGAAATAACGGAAAGCAAATTTAGGTTGATAGTCACGGAGTTCTATGGTGTGGTTACTCCTCAAATTTGAGAGAAAATTTAACGATTATTAAAAAACTTTTTTTTTTGCACAGACTGCTGTGTTTATTCTATGGATGCACTTTATAACAAGTTGACATTTGACAATTTAATGTAATCTTGGATTATGAAATGCCTTAAAACTTAAGAAGATCAAGATATGATATCTTCTGTGAAAATTTCTACTAAGTAGCAACATTCCCACTTATACTAGAAATTCCTAGCACGCTAACACTAACTCTAAGTCTAACTAACTAATCACAGATGATCTCAAAATTATTATTACATGATTCTGTTGTACCTGTACCTAATATTAAATTATTAATCAATGCTAATACATCACACCTTAATGCCTGACCGCAAAATTGGGCAGATTGAGTCAATATCACTCATGCCTCATGGCGTCAATAATTGAAGTCTTGGAGTGAAACTTTTGATAATTTTATTTGCCCGAAGGCGTAGCATAGCATAACATAGTAATGCCGGCGCTGAAGTGTATGCCTGATGTGGCCTGTCGCCAGTTCTTTTGCTTTTCGTGCCTTGTTCTCAGAAGATCTTAAATCGTGTCATTTGACCGGATCTTTTGACGATAGAACAAGACGGACGATAGTTTGAAATAGCTACTAGACTTCCACCGGGTTCGATATGCTGCAAGGCATTTTAAATCTGTACACATATTTTTCCATAGCTTTATCTAGTCTGTTCTTGAACGCGTTCATACTTGGAGCGCCAACGGTGTAATCGGGGAGGCTGTTCCACATGTCGGTGATTCGAAGCGAGAAGAAATGTTGTCGCGTGGAGAAGTTGCAGCGCAGTTTTTTTTAGTTTATAGCCGTGGCCTCTGGTGTTGGTTCTTGTTTCAAATTCTAGTAAACCTTCGGGGACTTTGTATAAACCATGAGTATACTTGTCTACTTCAGTGAGGTCCCCACGCAGAAGTCGATACCTGAGGCTTGGAAGCTTCATAATCTTTAATCCTTCTTGATAGGACTTGCCCTTCAAGCCTGGAATTATCCATGTTGCACGTCTTTGAACATTCTCTATTTGAACGTTTCCAAACTAGATTCGGGCGCACGACCGCAACAAACAACTGCTTCATCGCTTCTGCATCTAGGAACCCGTATGAGCGTCTGATTAGTCCGAGAAGTTTGTTGGATGTGTTAGCTTGCGTTGCAACATGCTAGAAAATCTCAGCTCCTTGTCGACATAAACTCCGAGATTTTTTTCCACACTAAACTTTTCAATCATTACTCTCTCGTTGCAACCATGCCTTCTCATACTGTAATCTTGCTATTCATTGTTCTTCCCGAGGTGAAGTACTTAACACTTGTCAGCATTAAACCGCAGCTGCCACGTATCAGCCCAGTTCACTAAACTGTCAAGATCATCTTGCAATTGCGCTTTATTTGACGCATCCTTCACTGCATTATAAACTTTTGTGTCGTCGGCATACATGGAGTACACGCTGGACACTGCTTCTGGCAGATCGATTATAAAAGCAACGAACAAAATAGGCCCAAGAATGCTTCCTGGTGGCACGCCACTGCGCACTGATGCCAGTCTGACACGGTTCCGTTAATACTGACACGTTGTCGCCTACCTACTAGAAAATCTCTGATCCATTGGAGTACGTTTCCCTCAATTCCCAAAGACTTCACTTTACGCAACAGCCGCTCATGCGGAACACTGTCAAATGCTTTGGCAAAATCGAGGTACAATGCATCCACTGGCTCCTTTCGTCCAGCAGGCTAGTCCAATCGTTCAACGTAGATAATAAGTTAGTGGTGCAGGATCTACCGGCAATAAAACCATGTTAATAATCTGACAGGAGATGGTGAGCAGTCAAGTGCTCGATAATCCTATCCCTCACAACAGATTCCATTAGCTTACAAACAACACTTGTCAGACTGACAGGGCGATAGTTGCCGGGGCTGCTTTTGTCACCTTTTTTGAACAATGGTGTTACTTGAGCTTCTTTCCAGTCAGACGGCAAAGTTCCTTCGTTCAAGGTTTTTTAAAAGAATACTGTCAATGGGCCGGCCAGAACGGTTGCTAATTCTTTGAGCAATCTGGGATGGAAGCCGTTTGGTCCACTTGGCTTGTTGGGACTTAGAGCTACCAGGCGCCTGATTTTTCGTGTATTTCAAATCTTGTTAACTTCGAGCCGACTGGGCGCTCCTCAATATCTGGAATACTGTCCAAGTCCTCATCTGTGAACACACTGCTGAAGAACTGATTAAGAATGTTAGCCTTGCCCTCATCAGAATAAACCTTTCGTTGGTCTACTTTCAAATCAGATATACCGTCCTTTGACTTACACTTCGAACTAACGTGCAAAAAGGCTTTCGGACTCTTTTTTGCATTTTTAGCAATATTTTTTTCGAAGTTCTTCACTGCAGGACGACAAAATTTTTTAGCTTGATTTCGAGCTCCTGCATACAGGTTATAATCAGAATCGCTGCGAGTTCGTAAATAACGCTTGTAGGCTTCTTTCTTGGTCTTTAGCTGAGCCTTAACTGCACTGTTCATCCACTGGGACTTTTTGACTCCTCCAAGCGTAATCTTGGGTACACAGGCTTCAACTGCAGACTTAACCGTGTCTTTGAGAAATGACCATGAATCAGCCACATTCATGTCCTTAATACAGTCCGAAATATTCGCCGCATTCACCGCTTCACGGAGTTTATCATAGTCGCCTTTCGCAAAGCCATAACATCGATAATTTTATTCGATCCCGATTTTTAGATATCAAAATTGAAAGATAGATTTGACCTTCGATTTTTTCAAAAGTATACCTGCATGATATCTTAATCTGTCTCTTTGTCTGACCTGCATTAATGTATTGTCCAGGAGCATCATTATAAAGAATTTTTTACTGAAAGTACTTCTATCGTGTACATAACATTTGGACCTCTTAGGTAGGACCAGAGTCGACGAGCTCAGACAAAATTCAGTTTCTAACCAAACTTGCCTTAGATTGTTCAGCACTCTGGAAGTTATTATTTACTAACGTTATAACGTTTGTTTACTTCGATTATTTTCTCTATATTGTTTATAATTTTGACTAAACTAAACTTTGTGTTCTAAACTAAACTTTGTGTTCATTCTTTGTTTTCAGAAACCGTTACAATCAACAACGAGTTTTCATTCCGAACAATCCCCGGAACTCTTTATAATCATTGATAAGCTTTAGAGGTTGATAAAAATAGATTATAATTATTGGGATGAATCAGTGCATAATAGCCACAATTTATAACAAATTCATTTTAGCTATCAGTGCAGATAGCAAGGTTGACGTCGAATAGACTGATATGCTAAATCTGATTAACGTTCATCTTATCTGATTTGCTATAATTGAAACTCCATGCCATCGTAAAATTAAACGATTGCCGCGCAAGATCCCGCAACATATCACACAAAATGCGAACTAGGTAGTCATGGTTAATTAGAGTTCATGCTAAATAAATGCACTCCCTATACTCAAGTCACTATCAATGGATACAGACTGGGCTCACTGTACTAGGCGTCATAAGATTAACACATCGCAATTTACATACATGTGGGTTTTTAATATTCAATGAAAGTTAGATATCAACTCTTTTTAGGAGACAGTTGCTGTCCATTAAGTGAAAAACGAATAATAATAACGCCGATAGTCGTGGATTGATGATAGTTTTGTCGCGACATCTCTGGTCGCTCTAAAGCACAAACTAGTCTTTGCCTTGCGTCAATATTAAAATTTAACCCTTTCTTTTTAGGCTCAGTTCTGAGACTCGCCTATATTACATGACAGATGGTATTAATGCATATATTGTATTGGAAGACAGACTATACCCTCGCATTCATCGCTTAGAAAAAGTGTAAAACTTTTGCAATCGATTTGTCCTCACTCGTTCTCTGACTCCGTTTACAACTGAACAATGGTCTTAAAGTGAGGTTTTTACTCACGACGTTTGCAAGTAAAATTATAGAGCTTCCCTTTGCTTGTTTTATCACTCACTTAAATATTAAATATTTGACCCTAGAGTATTAAATGGAAATTCCATGTAGTTACTTCTTCCTCGAGCTTAGATTCTCATTGTTTAATCTCAAATAAAATTAGCATTCATTGGCTCTCTGAACACGGACTTTATTATTATTTTTTCTTCAATTTCTGAACATTTTCAGCCATGAGCTTCTTCAATTATTTAATAGAACGTGACTCAGCAAATTCTAATCAAGGTTCTGCGAAGGTTCTGCGTAGGTGCCAATGGCAGCACTTGAGTCGTATTTCACTGGCGCCAAATAAAGCTGCTGCTGCGATGGCGCTACCAACGCCGGACGCTGACTTGTTCCGCGATAAAGCATCGCAAGATATTGGCGATCGTTCAACATATGGAGAAAGAAATCTTATAAGAAAGCTTGCCTCATGAGTAATCCTTTAGAAATTGAGCTATCACAAGCTAAAATAAATGGGAAGAATGAATAATTGTTAATAGAATGGCTTAGTTCTGAAAGATCGCAAAATCGAGTGGAAGTTATCCCGGTTCCACAATAGATAATTCAAAAATAGTTCTGATACACAGCGTTGATTGGACCCATGTCGTCGATTGGGCCCAGCGTTGATTGGGCCATTGATATAATTACATTTATCAATTTTATGTTTGTTATTCATAAATGAGGGGCAATATGCAAAAAATATATGATATGTACAATACAGAAATGCACGTCGAGGCGAGTCTATATAATGAAATTTACATAAAAATTAAAAATCCACATATTTATCATGATTAGATACAATTAATTTTGATATAATTAATACTATCAATAGGGATACTGCTTTCAAAACTTACGTATGTAGCTTGATTAGAAAGCGAAAAATTTTCATTGTAAATTAGAACAATGGCTATCTCTTACTCCAAGAAAACGAACACGCAAACAGGTAACCGATTATGAGAAGCTTTATCTGGACAGAATAAATGCATCAAATGTATCACAATTATTTACAGCCCATATTCAGCCAGATGCCGTTTAGTATTAGGCAGCATAACAGAACAATTAGAGTGCAAATAAAGTAAGCGGCATTTCATAAGCTATTACCACTGCTACCTCATGAAGCGAATGACTGACTTATAATTGAAAAGAAGATGAACAGATGTGACGATTCGGCATGACGCGTCCTCCTCTTGCGAGGTTCAAACTTCCGAATAATTATTACATGGACAATTTTCATTATTATTTTTCAGTTTCAATGTCTTGAAAATTTATATAAAACTTTTAAAATCCACATACAAAAATAGTAATGATATGAAATTATTTTTCGAATTATTTCAATTCCATATCACATTGCGGGTAAAATTCCGGCGCTTAGGTATTTCGTCGGAATGTACCCGTTGATGTAGTTTGTTGTAAATTGGAGCCGATGAAACTGGCATTTTTACATTAAATAAAGTGACTCGGTATTTCGTTTTAGCTGTAACTATCGAATAGAGCATAAAATCTATATTGTTATAGATTTGATCTGGTGTATGCATCATGCCAATTATTATATTTCACATATACTAACTTGCTTCAAGCGGGTAAAATTAAGCCTCCGAATTTTTTTCCATCGTCATTTAGAGGCTCAAGGCCTGATGAGGAAATGGTTAAAACATATTTTCCTTGTGTGGCTCAAACTCAAACGTTACAATCGTTACAACAGATCTTCTTTTCGTGGCTCAAAGCTCAACATGACAATCGTTAAAACAGATCTCCATTTCGTTGCTCAATAATTGAAGCCTTTACGTGGCAATCGTTAAAGCAGATCTCTATTTCGTGGCTCAATAATTGAAGCCTTTACGTGGCAATCGTTAGAACAGATCTCCATTTTGTGGCTCAATAATTGAAGCCTTTACGTGGCAATCGTTAAAACAGATCTTCATTTCGTGGCTTAAATTCTTACTTGGCTGGGAAATATGTAGACAAATTTCTCATTTTGAATAACGCATGGCAAAACTAATATTGAAAGGAAATTGTAATTTCAATGATCAACCTTGACACACATAATAAATCAAAAATATTGCTTCGTCGCTCAGAATTACATTATCTTATCGTAGTTCATGGTTCAGCTTTAAAACTAACGAAAACCATCTTTACTTTCATCAAAGCCTAAAGAAATTTACCTTTTAGTAAACAGCGTAGAGAAATATGCGTTAAACAAGGAATAAGCAATATAAAGCAATGATGCATTGAGCAGGAGTGAGCAACATAAAGCAACGATGCATTGAGCAAAGAGTGAGCAACATATATCAATGATGTATTGAGCAAATAGTGAGCAACTTGAAGCTATGATGCATGCATTGAGCAAAGAGTGAGCAACATAAATAAATGATGTATGGATCAAATATTGAGCAACTTGAAGGTATGATGCATTGAGCAAAGAGTGAGCAACATAAATAAATGATGCATTGAGCAAATAGTGAACAACTTGAAGCTATGATGCATTGAGCAAAGAGTGAGCAACATAAAGCTATAATGCATTGAGCGAGTAATCAACATAAAGCAACGATGCATAGAGCAGAGAATGAGCAACATGAAGCAACGATGCATTGAGCAGGAGTGAGCAACATAAAGCTATATTGCATTGAGCAGGAGTGAGCAACATAAAGCTATGTTGCATTGAGCGAGTGAGCAACATAAAGCAACGGTGCATTGAGCAGAGAATGAGCAACATAGACGTGCTCGGTATTGACATACACCTTAGGATGTCCCTCGCAATGCCATGAAGCCAAAGGGCAAACAATAGCATCTCAAGTCGCTGATAAGCTGCTCCATAATCTATCGGTTATAGGGCAGCAGCGCGCAAAACAACGTCCCGTTGCATCGGCTTATTGGCCCAGCGCAGGCTGGACTCCGACGCAGCCAAACTATATCTTTTTCCACGATACTTCTGTTACATGATCTTTCAATTTCGCCTTTGTGAAGGAAAAGACGATGCTGCGGGATACTCTTGTGATCATTCCGATGATAATTATACATGTTTGGGGTTTCCATGAATTTTTTTCAGTCCTTGCTGATACGATGGTAGTACATCTTATTCCTCTATCCACCTTATTGGAGATCAGCAATGTAATGCAACCGCGCATTGCGTGTAGTTTTTCTTAAATTGTAGTGAAATAAGAACAACAAGAAAGGGAAGAAATATCTCGATCGAAATAAATTTACTATTTCTGTGGAGGTACGGGCTATCGAATGATTGAATAATACATCTTTAGAGGTTATTATGTAGCAGCATTAAAAAATTTACATCAGAGCTGGAACATACGATCACCTGGAATATATGATCGCCTAATGTACATACATGCTAGCTACTCGCATGTAAATATACAGACACATACTAATTAATGTTAGGAATCAGAATGAATGATCTGCAAGTCGTTTGTATCAAACACACGGAGTCTGGAAGCGACTCTCATTTACTTCTCAACAGAGACGCCGCCTCATCTTCTGATGCCAGAAGCGATAAGAGATTAGCCCCGTCAGTTAGGCTCCTTTACAATATTAACAGAATGTGGCTGCTTTCCTTATGCATGAATTAATGAAATTTATGATGTTGTTGCCTGTGCAAGTAGTGCACGGAAATATAATTACGTTGCGGTAACATATTAGTGAAGCGATTAAGAACGAGGTAATAATTCAGGAATATTCAAGGGAATTATAGGATGATTCTCCCTCTGCCGCATATGCTCTGGAACTATTTCTTGGGGAATTAATTAATGCAAGGTTCGCTGTATCTGTCCAAATGAGAGCGCTCGGTGAGGTGTGCATGCTTCAGATTACGTCTTGAGGCTTTCTCTGCAATGGAGAGCAGATTGCGAACCGCAACAAGCTCACATGGCATTTAAAAAGTTCTCTTTGAGGGCCGTAGCTTGGTCTTCTCATTACAACTTGGCCCGTTCGTTGCGACTATCAAAAAATCTGAAGGAAGAGACGAGCTCGTTCTGTTGTGTGATTCTGGAAAAATTGACATGGCAAGTCGCAAACTGCGGGTAACTATAAATGAATTTGGCGGGAGGCTGCGCGTATGTAGCTCAACCTGCGGCAACAAAGTTGGCTCCATACCAGCTGGCGGCACAATGTGCTCATGCCGCTAAAAGTTGCAAAAGTATTAGCTTCCGGTTTATTAATTAACTACGTGTTTTGAGAAAAACTACGCAAAAACAGAGGAGACTGAATCAGAGGAAAGTTGTAGTCCGAGAAACACGGAATATTTTCGAAAAATTCCTTCCTCGTCTCCGAATAGTTTTGTTGAAATAGCCAACCTGCATTTCTTCTCATAATGTGTATGATGAAACCGGGCTAAAAAACTTTAAAATGTTGCTTGAAAATTAAAAAAAAAATCAAGTGAAAAATTGCATGCAGCATTGGCGGTAGTTTTACTAATCAATATTGAAACATCAAGTAAAATGGTCTTCGTATTTTACATCTTAAGTTCAGAGTCTAAAAAATTGTTCTGACAGGTCTTTCCTAAATTCGCATTATTTTGTTTTTAAAATTAATACAAAAGCAGGGAAGACGATTTAAAACACTAATTGGAAACAAGAACTGGATTACTGAGATTGATTGCATGAACGAAAACGGGAATTGAATTCCGAAACTTCTGGATTTTCTATTCAGGTAGCATCGAGTTTAGGAGGAATAGAACATTTCAGAAAGTTGATTTACAAGTGTTTAGTTGCGTTTCAGCCTTGGCACTGTAAGTATAGAATTTGTTTCGAGTACTTATCTTAAATACTTACAATATCCGTGTATTACTGGGATCAAAATATTTGTGGCAGTGGAATCAGCAGGCTCGCGAAATGAAGGAATTGACTACATTTATAATTTTTTTTTAATTTATCTGATACCAATTTGCGAGTGGCATAAAAAATAAAAAATAAACATATAACTGGAACGAAACGTATAGAAGCTTGAAATTGATCGAATCGAAGAATTTGACCTTCTATGGAACCCAAGTAACAGGGTGATCGCAAACCCCAAAGCAAATATTAGAGGTCGACGTTGAATAGCTATAGGCAGCGAGCGAACGCTTGTTTTTCTGCAGAATTCGAGTGTTTACGACTTCACTTTCGCCAATATCTTGGCTGAAGGACGTCTCTGATCAAGCATCCTGCAGCCTCTTGACAGCAAAGGAGCTTTTGACAAACACCGGCCGAAGGTGATCGTTCTTACCAGCCATGCAGGACATGAAATCTGTAAACATGTCCGTGATATTCATCCTTATGATGCTGGCTACGCTTCGATTCAAAATATAAATGCACGGGCCGCTTATGATTTTATTTATGTGATAGAATCAGTCGAGTAAAGCATGGTATTTTCCTCTTCGAATTTAAGTTGTAGGGTATTTCTCTCTTCAAATTTAAGACGTGGTATTTCTCTTCAAATTCCAGTCGTGGTATTTCTCTTCAAAGTCCAGTCGTGGTATTTCTCTCTTCGAATTTCAGTCGTACGGTATTTCTCTCTTCGAATTCCAGTCGTGGTATTTTCTTCTTTGAATTTCAGTCGAAGAATATTTCTCTCTTCGAATTTCAGTCGTGGTATTTTTCTCTTCGAATTTCAGTCGTGATATTTCTCACTTCGAATTTCAGTCGTGGTATTTCTCTCTTCGAATTTCAATTGTAGGGTATTTCTCTCTTCGAATTTCAGTGGTGGTATTTCTCTTCGAATTTCAGTCGTGGTATTTCTTTCTTCAAGTTTAAGTCGTAGTATTTCTCTTCAAATTCCAGTCGTGGTATTTCTCTCTTAGAATTTCGGTAGTGGTATTTCTCTCTTCGAATTTCAGTCGTGGTATTTTCCTCTTCGATTTTCAGTCGTGGTATTTCTCTCTTCGATTTTCAGTCGTGGTATTTCTCTCTCCGAATTTCAGTCGTTGTATTTTCCTCTTCTAATTTCAGTCGTTGAGTATTTCTCTCTTCAAATTTCAGTCGTGGTATTTTTCTCTTCCAATTTCAGTCGTGGCATTTCTGTCATCGAATTTCAATTGTGATATTTCTCTCTTCGAATTTTAGTCGTTTTTTTCTCTTCGAATTTCTGTCGTGGTATTCCTCTCCTCGAATTTCAGTGGTTTCATTCTTTTTTCGAATTTCAATCCTGGTATTTCTCTTTCCGAATTTCAGTTGTGGCATTTCTGTCTTCGAATTTCAGTCGAGGTATTTTTCTCTTCGAATTTCAATCGTGGTTTTTCTCTCTTCGAATTTCGGTCGCAGCATTTCTCTCTTCGAATTTCAGTCGTGGTATTTCTCTCTTCGAATTTCAGCCGTGGTATTTCTCTCTTCGAAATTCAGTCGTGGTATTTCTCTTTTAAAATTTCGGACGTGGTATTTCTCTCTTCGAATTTCAGTCGTGGTATTTCTCTCTTCGAATTTCAGCCTTGGTAATTCTCTCTTTGAAATTCATTCGCGGTATTTCTCTTTTAGAATTTCAGACTTGGTATTTCTCTCTTCGAATTTCAGTCGTAATATTTCTCTCTTCGATTTTCAGACGTGGTATTTCTCTTTTCGAATTTCAGTCGTGGTATTTCTCTCTTCGAATTTCAATCGTGGTATTTCTTTTCTCGAATTTCAATGGTGATATTTCTCTCTTCGACTTTCAGTCGTGGTATTTCTCTCATCGAATTTCAGTCGTGGTATTTCTCTCTCCGAATTTCAATCGTGGTATTTGTCTCTTCGAATTTCAATCGTGGTATTTCTCTCTTCGAATTTTAATCGTCGTATTTCTCTTTTCGAATTGCAATCGTGGTATTTCTCTCTTCGAATTTCAATCGTGGTAACATTTCATGGTTTTAATTTTAAACGGATTTCACATTGTGATCCGTGGATGACTCAAATTTTGAATGCTTATACAATTTTTTGTGTTCCTTCAGTGACGTCATTCGCGCTGTACGATTACCCAATAAGATGGAAGGAAACTGAATAATTTTTCTTGATTGCCGCCAGTATTCGGTATAGCAAAGTCTAAGTACACTCAGATTTTTAACAATATTAAAGGTAGGAATACGCGATTTTCATTTATTCTACCTATTAGCTATGCTAGTCATTTTTCCAACCTCGTTAGACTCGAGCGATCATCGGTTGCAGGGCCTGCTGCTATAATATATATCATGTGCAGCTGGTTTACAGTATAGAACTCTGATTTACATGATGCAAACTCCGCAGACATTCACTATAGTCTTTCAAACGTATAAAAATACGTGTATCTCTGACTATGGAAACACGAAAGTAAATTGGGAACATTCGTGAAACCGTTTAGCCACCCTTTTTATAATGGAACTAACTTAATGATAGCTGTCTTACTGTACTAAATAAATCTTGCAGATCAATAATTTCGTATTTAAAAATAGGGGAAGACAAATGAATAAATAAAAATATATATTATCAAAAATATCTTAACCATTACGATGTGCATCACAACAAACTACCTCACCAGAAGCGTGAATCAATAAATTAAATTGTTTGTTTTCGCGTGTTATAAGAGGTCGAGTAGCGCATCATAAACAACTGTTATAGAATGTTCTAATGTCAAATTTTAGATCGTAGAATAACCTCCCCCTCTACTGACAATATTTGATGGTTGATTTATGATCCAGACTTCAGATATTGGATTCTACGCGAACCAGTTATTGAATAGAGTTCATTCTTCAGTGATTCTTCAGAAAATTTCATCGGACAGTCCTTACTTTCAAAGCAGTCAAAGCCGCGGAAGCTCTGGCGGCGAAGCCGAACAGGAATAATGACGCGGATTACATATTGAAGTTATCATGCCGCATTTTCCGAAGATTTCTTCAAGATCTTGCTTATTCAGTTTTGATCTATCAATACCTACGAATTATTTGAATTTCGACGATATATATTACGTGAAATAAAAATTGGATAATAAAAAATCAGTAACACGATGCGTTTCGTCAATATTTTTTTACCTTTGAACAGACAGTGTTTAAATTTTTTAATCCAGACTTGATAATATTCCTTTATTACACGTATAGTACTGTATATTGAAATTAAGATTTATACATTATACAAGAATTTTGAGTCCTAGGTACAAATAATGAGAAGCTAGACTCGGAAATTAAAAATATTTTTCTTAATGTTTTTAGTTATATATGAACTTTTTAATCATGTTAAGTTGCTTAAATTTAGTCTCTAAAATAATTTCCCCTGCATGTAAACATCTTTCAGGGCTAACTGATTCATTTTAATCAAGTTAAAAATTCTTCGTCGTCGGTTCAATGCGTATCGGTAGTTCTTTCAATCACTTACAGAATCATTTCATTCTCAAGATAATTTCATCTCAATTGCATTTTCAAAATAAAATCGAGATCCCCATATCGTCGAAAAGTTAAAAATTTACTGATGCATCGCGAGTATGTGATTTTTTTTATTTGGAAAACTGCAACAGGTTTGCGGAGCATATGAGATGCTAATGAAATAAAAACATTATAACTTACTATTTAAAGACAAAGCAAAACTATTAAAACTTTCAGAAACTCTGAATTAAACGATAAATCCCTTTCAATGAGTACGTGCTGATAAGTGATTTATTGATATCAAAATATCACTCGATGAATGGCTTATTCGTCACTCATCAATTGAATATTAGTTCCAACTCTTACATATAAGTTTTTCAGTATAATTCTCATGAATTAATTACAGGTTTCATCTCTTCCTTCTGCAATCGTACGACAAAATTTTGCTCGCTTCGACCATTGCGTCGCGACTTGTATGAAGCTCGGAAGCGATCTCATTAACAAATGGATTGGTATTTCTCCGCGATATTATTCCATCGCGACTGTTTTCATTCCTTAAGAGATTATAAGGCTTCACCACTCCAGGTATTACCAATCATTTAATGAAAGAAATATTCCCTGCGAGTGATATGGTCGGGTATATCTTCGATCAGTATTGTTTTCTACTTGGACGTGTCACAGGTTCAAACTTTCAAAGTTAAAAAATTCAGGCCTGACAAAAGAAAGTTTGAAATCCGTAAAAGTGATACAAACTACAAAGAGAGTTAGATTTTCCAAAAAGTAACTATCATGGATTTTTTCAAAAATCTATTTGTGACATTGGCTTTGTCATTTGACTCTTTTTTCAGACGAGCCCATACAGATAATGAATTTGAATATAAATGTTTATTGGAATGTTTTCTTGGGATTTTTTCGATAAATACTTCTAGTTCGAAATATTATCATAAGTTGTCAAAATCTGTAGGTAATCTAGAAAAATTACTTTAAAAATTGAGTGGTTTAAATGTCACTGCCAGCAATCTATCGACAAACCAACTAAAATACAACTCGGTTACTAATCAACGCGTTTGCTCTAGTGAATTCCACGTATTTAATTCTGCAGCAGTAATCTATTATGCAATAATCGAAATGCATCTAATTCTTCCCACATTTGTAATTCATGTCGAAGTACAAATTCCATGGCTAGTATTATCTATCATGTATTTGATTCGAGTCCAAGACTCGTATCATTTGTCGCCTTCATCATTTTATGCTCACCAATTTGCTGGATTCCGCCGGTTTCTGAGAGATCATTTTTCGAATGTCAGCCAAGACGTGAGACGCTATCAATCAAGTCGAGACCTTCTCATCGCACCTTCTCTATACGGTCATATTTTTATGCTAAGCATCTTGCTCTTTTTGCGATTATACACACAAAAGTTCGAAGCAAACAGAATTACACAAGAAAAAATTGTGTTTCTTTTCGTTACGTATATAATAAATGTGACTTAAAATAATAATTAACTTAGATTCAATTAGGCTATGTGTATAGAAGCAGAAGCAACGTCTCGTGCTGTAGAAGGGCCATTTAACGTAATTTAAAGTCCCTAATTATTTTTTTTCAGCCCCTGACGATTGTTTTCCAAGTGCATCGCTGGCTGCACTGCACAAACCTGGCCCGCCCAAGCATGCTATGTCTCACCAGCTCGGAAGGGGCGACTCGTTAGGGTAAGACTTTACGGCGCTGTAGCGGCGGCCTGTAATGGGCGCCGTCGTTCATTTAATTGATACTTGGGCTCAGTTTTGAGAACCCACGCAAGCGCTTTTGTGTCTGATCTCGAGCATATCCAAACTTTATTAATACTTGCCTTAACTTTTGAATGGATCGTAAAAATTTTAGCTACAAATATTTTTGTGCAGGACCAGGCGTCTTCATAGGGCGAGACTGAGGCATCGCAGCGAAGTCAGCTTCATTGGAGGTAAGATTTCTGGGAGCTTCAACATAACGTTAAAACGAGGAGCTTGTTGTTCACCGCGGTGTTGATATGAGGACTGTTGTTCACCGCGGTGTTGATATGAGAATCGTATGTCGTTCACAATTCAGCTTACCTAAGCTTCACTTCAGAGCTAAATTCTTCTTTTGGTTACTAATTTTTTAATCGGAGGAAAGCAACCTTGAAAGAAACGCACTTTCTAAATTTGTATTCTCTCATTAGACTAATGCACTCAGATTCATGCCAAATTGCATTGAAAAGTTTAATGAATTAAGTGAATTGTTTAAACTTTAACATAATACCGGGAAGATTTTCTCTTCAAAGAATTTCAGCTCAAAGAATGGAAAAGTAGTATACACTCTACAGCGTTTCATTGCATAGGAGCGGAGCAGCAAACATTGTAACCTTTTGTTTCAACTCGAGTTAAATTAGCTGGTAAACCTTATACCCAGACAGGATAATTTAAAAGGCGCTTAACGACGAGCCAAAGTCTCGGAATACGAGTTGTACAGTCTGGCGTGAGTTGTACAGTCCAGTTGTCTGGCGTGAGTTGTACAGTCCAGTTGTCTGGCTTGAGTTGTACAGTCCAGTTGTCTGGCGTGAGTTGTACAGTCCAGTTGTGTGGCTTGAGTTGTACAGTCCAGTTGTCTGGCGTTAGTTGTACAGTCCAGTTGTCTGGCGTGAGTTGTACAGTCCAGTTGTCTGGCGAGAGTTGTACAGTCCAGTTACCTGGCGTGAGTTGTTCAGTACAGTTAACATATTCTATTATATTATGCGATGTATTAATTGAAAAAATTAAGAGCTTGAATGAATCAAACGATTTTATTTGCCTGGACATTTTCGCACCTCAGAAGTCAAGTACTCATTACCTATAAGAAAGTGGCTTCATTCCTGGAATTAATTCCTTCACGCAAAGTTTTTCAATAGAAACACGAAGTTCTAACACTCCTCCACACCAACTGTGGTCTGCAAGATTCATATCTTGTTTCAATATAATTAACGCGATGTTCGAAATTAACGCATATTTTGTCGCGATATTCTAGTTTACATTTGTTGTTGATTAATTTTTCATTTTATAAATAGTGAACTATATTCTACAACACCCGTGTTTAAATTGACTGTGTACGAGTCACGCTATTCAAAAGAAGCCACACAAGTATACATTGTTTAAATGACGGCCCTGATAAGGTTTCGCCCCGGAAGCATATTCTACCGCATGTAAGTGTAAATTAATAACGAAACCAAACAGCAAAACGTGTTCACAAAAGTTGCGCGGACGCATAAATCAAACATTAAATAAAATATTTAAGCATGTAATAATTAATAAAGAAATAAATAATAAATTGTATATAGTATGTGAGTTTTCAAGCAATTTACGGAAGAAGAAAAATTCAAAATACTCCGATCGTCAATTCCAAAAAATTTCTGTTGTAGGTTAGATCAACTAAAAAATAATGAAAAAAATTAGTCATCAAGGAAGTTTTTTAATGAATCTCAGAACGGCATTGTACTCAAAATTGACGAGTCTGCTGGCCACATCGTAACAGAACTGCTCGTGTAAGCCGCAGAAGAGCGTATTTTATAGGACGATTTCCTTGAGAGGCTCTAAAGCTAAGACTGTCCTCAGCCTCGAGGACATTAAGATGGCCTCGTGTGATAAGCTTCACGAAGAATGGGCCAATGTTTCACATCATGACACTAAGGCGGCAGACTTGGCTCAGCTTGACCTTTTATATCTTTCAAACTAAATAAATACTTTTTACCTTGAAATTCTTGGCATTTGATGCTTTTATCTGATCATTTTCAAATAAACTAAATTTGCTATATATATATATATTTTTTTTTGCTTTTGAAGCATTAACTATATACTGATAGAACAGAGTACGTAGTAAATTTATTGCAATGACTTTAACATTGACCTACAATAATAACTGAACTGCATTAAAAGCAGTTAGTCAATTATTTCTTAGGTGCAATCAATATTACATCCTTGAATTTATTTGTTTAGATAAATAATTATGAAGTTATTCCCATTACCCCTAAAAATCCCTCTAAAAGCCGCTCATGCTCCCGAGGCACTAGTATGCAAACAAGGAAATTCTTTATTCCCGTCTTTTTATTTGCCTAGCAAAGTTCAATAAACTGCAGAATCTACTTGTACACTGATTGAAATTTATGGAAACAACACCTTGGTTTTAGCTTTTACTTTCTTAACGCATTATAATCATTCGGCACGCCGAGTATGTGGGCGGATTGCTAAGGTTTTATGAATCAATGAAAACGCGGAGCAGGAACCCTTGAGAAAAGATGTAATCGGTCTGCACTCAATTTGTCAGCCGCTGTCTTCAGGAAGCCGAGCTCCGTTGAGCATGATAGTTTTTGGGGTCATATTTTACACAAAAATTAGGACTTCGTAATTCCGTCAGCCCATTTTCGAAGACTTTTCAAGCTAAATCCGCCAATCACAGCCGAGAAGCCAGCAGATACGCGCAATTGAAATCCTGTGATAGAATATCTGTTTATTTTCATATTGAATAATTTAAGATAAAATTGGGCACAAAAGTGTCACAAAAGTGTCTGCCTCTGTAAGCGAACCGTTATTATAAATCACCACTTCTCTGAAATCAAAAATTATTCGCAAGGCGATGCTGAACGCAAGCCGAGTACTAAGTTCTTTCAGCCTGCCTAGGAGTAGATTGTAGGTAGGACTAAAACGATTCGAACGAAAAATGACATTTTTAAAATGAACGAAATTAAACTTGTAAATAAAAATACCACCTTCTGAACATATTGTCATAAACATAGTTTTGCCAGGAGTATTTGCTAGATTTGTTAAACCGGGGGATGACTCACATTAATTATTAAAAGTAAAAAAAAAATCCATGTAATCTTGTGTTCCATTCACGATTATTTCTCGGCAGAATAACTGATCAAAAATTGCTTCAAAACATAAATTACCCTATATCGGAGTAATTTTATTATTAGCCTCTAAATATCAAGAAAGTGTTGAATAAAACGAGAATACACGAATAATTCATAATATTATTGCCTGTTGTTCTTTTCAGGTTCAAAAGCCTCAATTCAAGCAGTTTTCCGATGGTTTGACATGAGATCCTTATATTTTTCGTAAGGCAGAACGTGATCGAGTTGCCCAGTTCGACAAACGAGTCACAAACAAATCATTTTTGCCACCTCTTATCGAGCCTTACCCGTTTTAGCACTCCATACATTGAGATATAGTCGCCGTTCAAATCTTTATGTTTATATGTAAGACTCAGATCTGGTGTCTCATATATGTGATCGGAGGTGGTCACGTAGAGTCGAGCATTTAAGACATCGATTTGAAATTTCACTGTCACTTGTCGTAAATAAAATAAAAGAAGCCGCTGAAAACCAGCGGATGATTTCGAAATAAGTAGAAAGTTAGCGAGGGGGTCAGCGGCTCATTTTATAGTATATATATTATATTAATCCATATATAATCAATTTTATAGTTAATGTAGTTATCCATACATTTTTTCACAAAACAAACTATGCTCCTCATCTGTCAATGTGTATCCTCCGCCGCCCCAAGCGCTCGAGATAACAATGAACAAAATTACCTTTTTACCGAGTTGTTTCTACGAGCTTAGCTCGTAAAATCAATTTAAACAATTTTGCAAAACGGTACGTTGAGACAATCTAATGTGATAAGACCGCTAATGATGTTAGTCGTTCACAAACTTGATCTGCTGGAAAAATTCGACCAAAGGTCAATAACATGCTCAATTTTTGCAGGTGGCAATAAGCTTTTAATATTACCCTCGGCTATAGGTTAGAGGCAAAATTCTATCGAGCCAAAAGAAGCGATAGAAGGATCTTAATTAGTAAAATACAATTGAATACTCAGATTCGATATTATACTATACTATTTTTGGTAAAAAAAATAATTGCATTAAGATAATTTGTACCAAAAATTGGACATGAGCTGTGAACGAGTCTTACAAAACGTGAATAATCGCCATGACAAAGATTTACTCTGATGAGGATGGGTTTTCTGTGACACGTTTAAAGCAATATAATTATTTGAAAATACTATTTTAAGAGTCAATATAATGAATCCGTTTCATTTGTTTCTACCCTTGAATGTCGAAAACAAAATCTCGTCTCTAACTCCATGCATAGAAGAAATATATTCAGTCACAAATTTGAGTTTAAACACGCGTACTTCGTATACTTATAGACGCTCATGAGCTTCTACCTACCCGTGTATTTCAGTACTTTTTATGAATAAATTTTCATTATTTTAAAAACAGTTGATTATGTAAACTAGGCCGGTTTTAAAGAGAGGCTCAAACGCGTCGCCTAACACAATTATCAATTCTTGCCGCTGCGACGTCTCACGGGCACGCCAGATAAGCGGAGAGGCTCATTGTTTCGAGGCCGCTAATCATTTTAGAAAAAAACTCCCATAATGTAATAGCTTTCCTGCTTTTTGAAAGCTCTCATCTTGTACACAATATTGTTGGGAGGCAAGGCATGCAGGTACCCAAGGATTATATTAGACTCTTATAATTTTATTATTATACATATAACTTCTTACGAGCATATCGTGAACGAGATACTTCTTTTGATCGTAACTTGCTGGAAGAATGTATGCTATTTTGATTTTTGAAATTATAATCGGGGCTTGTATTTTACATCCTCTCTTATAATGGAGCTAAATAAAAGACGGCTCGACGCTTTCAAATTTATTGACTTTGACTCTTAGATAATACGAAATTAATGAGTGTCAGTATCTGATTCCTGAGCTTTGAAACTTCCTATACCTGTATACGAAAAACCATAGACTTTGTCTGACTGAAACTCTTTACTTACTTGAGACCACAGATGGAATGGGATACGAAAGTGTACAATCCATTCGAGATAGAAATTTCATCAAACCCGGACGCTTGCCATGAAAAATGAATTTCTTGAGAAAATTCTCAGTTTATAATGTGGAAGGATGACACTATTTGTACCTATCCAACTGAATTGAGCATCTGTTGGCAGTTCAACAGGCGATTGTAAAAAAGACCAAAATATATATAAATATTCGATCACTGTTGTGTTTTTTTAGGTAATAATTAATATCTTCCGTAATAACTTCCCGCTTTCCGCCATCTCGTGAATCAGAGCGTTCAGTAAGATCGCTTAGAAAGTCTTTTCTCTGTTCATAAATAATTATAAATCTTAGTCAGGGAGCCATGAACCCTAATTATAAGTTCCAAATGATGAAGTAAATCGCGAAATCAATTTTGTCACTCTAAGTCTCTAAGTAGCATAAATTTTTACGAAATTCCGTTTGTGTGAATATCATTGCTAAGACGAGATAAGCGTTCCTGTGACGATGATATGAGACGGTCATCGTTGAGAAAATGATATGTGCTGATCATTTTGTGACGGCGAGATGAGACGAGTAGATAATCTTTGTTGAGACGATGATATGATATGATAATCGTTGAGACAATGAGATTATCATCGTGGATACGATGGGATGAGACTTACGCTATTGAGATGATCATTGTTAAGACGATTAGATGAGACGATGAGATGTAATAATCGTTGTCGAGACGATGAGATGTACGAGAGTTTACTGTTGAAATTTGAAAATAATGTTTAAGCAGGATTCGATATTATTAGAGTTCAAACTTTTGACAATGGGACAGATAGATTTCTTAACAATTTTAATTACAAATTTTGCATTCAAAAATTTTTGAATTCATAGATTCACAGTTTCAAATGATATTGGGCCCTTATTGAGATTCCTGAACTGCTAATGTATTTTCCAATGAATTCACACAAATAAACAAAAACACAACTCCCACAGAACTTTTTGACGATCTTTGATCTGAGGTTATTGCCAATTGTTAGAAAAAACACGCTATATTTTTGCAGCATCATTCGTGAATCCATTTTATTTTTAATTCTGAAACAAACGTATTATAAGTGGTGTATTCAATCGCATAAGTGAAGTGGGATTAAAATTTTTTTATTAATATGTCGGCCCTCAACTTGCGTCAACTAATCTCTAAAAATGATGTTTTTATATTGTACTTCTCTTTCTTTGATACAAAGTTTACGTAAAAAATATGGAATTGTAACAAACTTTTTTGTTAGCCTTCAAACCCCAAATTATCTAACCAAACTCTAATATTTAGGTAATATATTTTTTTAAATATCAAGAATATCCTTGTTGCGCATTTTGTTTTAGTTACTATGAAAAATTGATAGTAATTCAAGAGCTCACAGAGTATGCATGACAATTTGAATTCCGGAATGGAGCAACAGAAACTCTATGAAAAAATAAGTTAGAATATTGATGAAACTCGTGTAGTGCAAAATACGAGAACTCATTCAGAATGTGGCCTTTATATTTCATTAATGATTTTAGTCTGGCGATGAACATTGGACGCGTTGTTGTTGAATGTTTTTTTTATCAGATCACGTGGAATCAGCTACCTACTTTAAAAGACTTTATCGCGTAGTATTATTCAACGTATTTAGTTATTAATAGCTAATGAATTAAAAAAAATAATGCATCATTAAAATACCAATAGGGTTATCAATGTTGTGAAGAAATATACAACTGTGAATAAACCTCCATAATTTTATAAACAATAAAGAAGAACAATTTTACCTACATAAAGTTAGTCTGTATGCATGCCTATTCTTTAATGTCCACCAGAACAATGTCTTTTCTCTTGGTCCTATTAAAGATTATCTGGCTCACTAAAAGATACTAACCAATAATTGTCTTATTTCACGTAAACATTTGTTCCGAAGCAAAGACTTGTTCTAACCGATGCACAAAATATGCATCAGACTCCCAAAAATCCCCTTACAACCTGTTAAATTATATCCTTCATTACAGTGCGTAGCAAAGATACTATCCATCGTTCCAAAAAATCCAAAATTGCCTCGCATCCTGTCACCAGCTCTTTGTTGAGGAGCTTTCTTCGTAGGATTAGTGAGTTCCATCCACTTTTCTCTGTTCATAAATAATTATAAATCTTAGTCAGGGAGCCATGAACCCTAATATAAGTTCCAAATGATGAAGCGAATCGCGAAATCAATTCTATCACTCTAAGTCTTTTATAGCATTAATTTATATGATACAATTTTAAACAAATACAGCTATTGGTAATTTTAGCATTGGCACAAGGGCATTTTCAGTATCAAATTAACAATGGAAATGAGTGTCAAATGACCTGATTAAGTGTCACCAATAGTAGATTTTAGGGTTATCTAGAAATTGGTGACTTTCCATCTTAGTCGTTTCGACTAGGATATAAAACCTATTGCTCCCATAATCACATAAACAATTTTCCAAATGTTCTGATGGACTTCGATTGAAATGACCGTTCCATTTGCAAAACTCTTTGAAGTTTATTGTCTAGTCGTTAGCGACTTTTCAAAAATGCTATGCATTTTGCAAATGAAAATTTGCAGGCAGAATTGAAGAACATTTCAATAGTAGGACCTATCATGATATTTGGTTTCTTTTCTTGTATATTTTTTAAAAATTGAGGAACGAGAGAGCATTTTCTGCTCAAGAAACTGTTTTTCAGATATTTTTCTGTCAGCTTGTTATTGCAAATTGGGAAGTGACAAGCAATTTTTACATAACATTTTTCAAATTTTTCCTACACTAATTCCTTTGTTGGATTGATAATAAAAATAATATCGGAAGCATAGAAGGAACGAAAATAAGCTTACAAACTGTGTGAAAATTCAGTGAGACCATTTGACAGCTCAATCAGAAATACTGCTCGAGCAATTAATCTTCTTTTACAATCGCAGTATTTCACTGCCATCACTAGCTTTGATTTATATCAACGCGTGAGTAAAATAGGAGAAAACCGAAGAATAATGATTTCTTTTAATACATTTTAAAAAATATAACTCTGTACTCACTGCAGTGAGTGACAGAGATCGCATTTTCTCGTCGACGAAAACGTGAAGTCCCGGAAAGACAGCTGGACAGACAATGACGAGCACAATAGCGCCTTTTTTCCATAAATGAGAAAATGCGCTAAAAATGAATTCTTATTCCTCACTGAATCTTACAATTTGTATTTATTGCAATGAAGGTTAACATTTATTCCTACATATTTACAGTTATACAAGATCTATAGCTAGAGAACTGGGCCAACGTAGAATTATTCAGTGTCTGTGTTATCGTTGCATTAGAACTCATTTCATATTCTTCTGATCTGAAGCCCACAGTAGCGCATCAGGTCATTTTTTAACCGAGCTCGAAGCTGCAAGAGATACGAGTGAATGCTGAAATTTGAAGTGAATTCTAAAAAATGACTACCTTTCAAACTAAAAAAGCGATATCAGCATTACATTCCTCCTTGGATAGTTTCTTCGAGCAAAGCCCTGTTAATTTGGCAACAAAATATTTGTGGAATATGAAGGTATCTTGTTTACAGGAGCTTGTATATAGGACTCGAAATTGGCTCGCCTATTACCTCAGTTTGATGGCGTTGCTGTAGACAATGAAAGCGTAGTCGGGTATCGATCATTTGTTGCAATAATAAGCTTCATGCACCGAAAGAAAAACATAATAATCTTCAACATGAGGGTGTACTAGAGAAGATTGAGAGATCAAGATAAGAATTTTGGACACAGATCACGTTTGAAATGAAACGGCAAGCGAATCCTAAGCCACGTACATTGTTAGGTAACAATTATAGAGAAGCTGATTTACGTTCGGTCCGAGTCCTAGGCGGTTCCTAATTCAGGCTCGCCACCAACTAAAAATTTTGATAGGGAATATGATTCACTGTAGTATTTTTATTTCCTTTAATTGTGACTTTTCAGTTTGTAAATGCGGAATTGAAATCGGTGGGTTTCTTATCCGTTTATTCAGTATATTCTTTGGGAACCCATACTGTCAAAATGCGTTTTAAGTTTGTTTTCTGTTTGTTCTCAGTGCTTGTCATTTAGTGCTTATTTATAGTGAGTTTGTAATTGAATTTCCTGATATTCTCTGCAGTAAGATTACTTTATTAGAAATGAGTGATTGACTGATTTTTCTTTATTTATTTTTTAGTATATTTTCTCCTTGTTGTTTTTTTATGAGAGTGCATGGATATGAGACTGTCGTTGCCCGTGGGGATCATGAGTAAAGATGCAATAATTTATAGCGAAAATCGAACTTTTACTTTCGAGCATTTATTAGTAGTTCACGAAAAGTATTTAATACAGCTTCCAGAACATGGGTGAGCTCAGCAACATTTTTACTATGATAAACTTTGACCAAGCTACCACAATGGACGAGTATCAGTTGCACAACTAGCCTTACGTCGCATTGTGCCAAAGGCTTCTTTTCGATGTTACCATCTGTGAGAACAGAAAATAATGAGCAACTTTTAAAATAAAAGTAAATACAAACTCCTAAGCTACCATGAGCCTGACGAATTATATTTTCAAGTGAGAATAAATGTAAAACACCGGTTGGGCATCAATACAACTCATGCGGCCTCTTTAGGTCATAAATTGCTATATTTTTCATTCTAATGAATGACTTGAGTGCTGGTTATTCACTGCCCTACTTTAATTTGAACAATAATAATATTCTATTTAAACGCAATAAAATTTATGTCATGTATTTTAAAGCTGTTTTTAAAGTCATAGAGATTTTTAAGAAACAATCTTTTTGTTTCGAAAAAGCCGATAGTTAGGTTTCAATATTTATTACTCAGAGAATTTATTATAAGCTATAGATTGTCCAGCAATTCGGAAATAATAAAATTGACACTTCATTGACTTGGCTCGAAAAACAATAGTGAATTTTACCTAGAACGGACAATGATTTTCAGCCCATCGAGTCATTAGCAATCGTGGGAAGACATGCACGTTGCTCGTGCTAAACTTGTTTAGAAATTTGTTTGTTGCATCAAGTACACGTGAATGTGACTGAAGTAAAATTAATTTGTTACAATTTGTAAAAATTTTATAACAGAAATATTATCTCGAACGGGAAAAGTTTTGTGAAACATTACAGGCTCCACCGAATAGTTTGGACCACGTTGGCACTCGAATCGTCACTCAATATTGATGACATTCGAAGTTTCCTCGTTAGTTGTTTTCTAGTGTCAGCACAATATTTTTCCTGCAAAAGAACAACGGCAAGAACTCTATTCTCCTTGAGATGTCAATCGAGGATTAACGTCCCGATGGCTGTCTTAATTATACTTCCTATTCTATGTCCGGTCAGATCCAAAGAAGGGCTCGTGCGAGGCTGTGGGCATTATTTTCAGTATGAGGTGTTTACTAACTAAATGACTGACTAACAATAATCACTGGCATAATTCTATCACCACTGTTCGAGCAGTTACGTTTTAACTTTGATTTTTACGAAAATATCCAACAATTAATCTTTCTTTCCTGCAACTGACTCCTTTATTGTAATATAAATAAGCAGCGTAACGGAAGCTTCCAAAAAATTTTGACATCCTAATTCTATTTTTAAATATAGCAACGTTTTCCCAGGTATGATTATAAATTAAAAATTATATGAGAAACCAATCTTCAGTTTCTTTTAACAGTAACCATATAAATTGACGATTATAAATATCTGGCAGAGCGGCAGACATGTGTCAATCAACAACATATTTTTGCCAAAGTAATTTAATCGAGTCTATAAATAGAAACTTAATTTAAAAATGATTAAGCGCAGCATCTGTTGAAATTTCTGGAATGCATTAACTTTCCCTGTTCTTAATAAAATAGTTTCGAGTTCACTGATGCCAAAATGATCAATAAACACGCAAGTATTATTAAAAAGACCGCACTTTTTATAGATATTTAAATTTACCTTTTACATTTTTGACGTACTAGAATTTTTATTTTATTTTACAAAAAGACATAAGTTAAAGTTTTATCTTTGCACGTATTATTATTATTATTATTAATATTATTATTATTGTACTAAGCATTTATCGTGGCGCTTGGTTCAAAGTTCAAACAAACTTCAAGGACATGTTACACATAAGTTTAATGGCAATCGAAACAAATAATTAAACATATTCGTACGGGTTGTTTTGCATTGGTATGATTGTATTGTACGTTAAACATGTGTTTGTGTTTTGGTTGGTCTATTGTGTTTTGTATTTCTACGCTTGACATGTACGTTTGTTTTGTGTTTGCTGGTCTTCCTATATTCATTGAAGTAAAGATTTTTCATGGTATTTGCCATAAAAAAATCTTTTAAAATGAACGTACACGGCATTATTTTGCGATTAGTTTTCGTCGTTGATGAACTCAATATTATATTGCTACAGTAAAATAAAAATCAAAGAATGTTTCAATAGCAACTTTGAAACCCTAGAATCTCGTATCAAACTCACTATAATTAAAATTTGGTGTCTAATTCATTTTTCTTTTATATCTTTGTTTTGCAGAGAAAACTAAGGCGACTGGCGTCAAAACTCAACTACTACGCTAGTGCAATTAAAGTTAGGAACTGCGACTCACTGAGTAGCAAAGCGTGCAAAACATCTGGAACTTGTTAGTTGCTGTTGCTCCAGTGTGTCTATGTTAGACAATTGCTAATTTCTTACGGTCAATCTACCAAGTTAATGAAGCCTTGATGAGTCCTAATCTCATTTATCTTTCCAATTACACGAGCCAGTGTTTGGACGTGCCATTTTCATCTAGGTATCTTAAGGGAGAAAACAGACTTCCTAGATTTGGTCCGATGGGTTTACGGGATCCAGAACTCGTTGTGGTCTTTATTTTATCAGAAATGACCGGGAAGAATGATGATGGCTCCTGGCTCTCAACACTCCATCACCGGATGCCAGAGTGGTCATCGCAGCGGCTGGCTCTCCATCTTGCCTGCATCGTCAGACTCAGATATGGAGAAAAATTAAATTGATGAAACTGGCCTAAAAAGAAGAGTAAAATGAATCTCGGTAAAGTACGTTAGAAATAAATGCCAAATATGAAAACATCAATTTAGTGATGTTTGGGCGTGTTTCTGAAACAATATAATTATTGGGGCAGTCATTAGCCGTCAACTTGTTAGGTTAATTTCTATAGCAAGAGTGTGTGGATTGCGAAGCATCAACCACTTTACAGTCAAAAATTTCTTCTTCTTCTAACTAAAGGGACTAATGGATTCACAATGAAGTGACAAGCGTAAATTATGAAACGCAATTTGATACATTGATTCCCAATGGATTTTTACTTCACTAAACTGCTTGTAAAAATGTATACCTATTATCGTAGACAAATAATATCTGTTTCCTGATAGCAGCGAAGAGCGCATTATAAAGTTAGGATCGCAGGATCAATTCCGCTCTTTGTAAGGCTAATTAAGCACAAACGAATAAGCTCAGATTTAAATAGGGCTGAGTCGTTCGATAAATTTACAATTAGAATTTAATTTGAGATCGTTGGCGATTTAGCTAAAACATCAATGAAATTGGACTATGATCCAATCCCATGCTTTCTATTAAAAATGAAACTCTGCAGTTTATTAACAAAATTTTTCGAATATGATGGAGATATTTTGTAACAGTTCGATATAAGAAACTAGCATGCGATTCCGGTGTAAATCAGTATTCATATTGGCAAGGATTCTATAATTAGAATCATTCGGTAATCAATCATTCATGATAAATTTGATAGGAAAGTATTTTGAATTAAATAATGACCGTTTCAAAACCGGTTCAAGGTGAAAAACGCAAAATTTTATTAAGCGTGGTCAAATTAAATAAATAAATCATCTTGCGCATAATATCCATACTAAATTATTTTCAAATCAGCAAAGTAAATTTTGTCACATGTTCTCAAATTGCGCTTGCATGCATGTTGAAATTAAACCTTAATTATAGCGAAATAGAATTATCGCAAAAAAAGCTGCACAAATAATGGTATATGAAGAGGATTTCTAGTTAGCTACGACCTTGTATTATGAATCACGATAGAGGAAACAGGGATTATGACTTAGTGAGATTTCGATCTCTAGATTATTTATCAATGCGCTTTGTAACCAATGCGTTGCTGTTCACCTCGATGACATTTTCTTTTATAATTATTCGGTTGATTCCTCAAGTTCCTCTATCCCATGACGCATACTGTATCTATCTTAAATAATTACATCATGTATTCCATAGCATCATTTGAATTGAATCATCAACTTGAAAAAAATTATTCAACAAAATACTTGACAATACTTGTTCGTCGCAAAGCATAGGAAAGTAGCTGCATTTTCTGTATTTGTGCCGTATACAAAAATAGTTGATTTTTTAGTTGTACAGTATCGAAAATCAGTTGCATTTTTTAGTTGCACAGTGCAGGAAAGTCGTTGAATTTTTTTGCAATTGCACAGTTAACAAAATTAGTTGCATTTTTTGTAGTTGCAAGGTTTAGGAAAGTAGCTGCATTTTCTGGTAGAGGGAAATAACGGGAGGGGCGGACTGGTTTCCTTCTCTCCACCTTGCCAATGAAGCAGGGAATTTAGTGTGCAATAAAATGTTTACGTAGCCGCGGGACTGATGTTATGTCCCACAAGATGAGCCTTCACTCATGGCGTCCTCGGACAACGTTGGCGCTTCGCCACACTTGGCTCTTTTTTCTAACCTATTTCTTCAAATAATTCTTTTGATATGGAAAAAAACGAACACCGCAACACATATATAAAGGAGAAGGTAACGATAGAGAAAGAAATGGTTTTTGATAGATCGATAGCAATATGGTTGCGGTTATGGTCTAAAAAAACACCAGCGTGTAAGTAAAAACAGGAAACGAAAATTTACCCAGGCACGGACATTCATTTAGATCCAAACCTTTATTGATATTTACTTCGTGATACATTCACAGAGAAATACAGCAAGATTTATAACAAAATTCTAAAAAAAATTGTTTTAACGATTTATTATAAGGCAAGCCTTATGAAGAAAGATTAAAGATTATGAAGCTTCCAAGCCTCCGTTATCGACGTCTCCGTAGTGACCTGATTGAAGTAGACAAATATACCCACGGTTTATACTAGGTCCTAGAAGGATTACTAGAATTTGAAACAAGAACCAACAACAGGGGCCACGGCTATAAACTAAAAAACAGCGTTGTAACACATCCATGCGACAAAATTTCTTCTCGCTTCGAGTCACCGACATGTGGAACAGCCTCCCTGATAGCATCGTTGACGCTCCGAGTATGAACGCCTTCAAGAACAGACTAGACGAAGCTATGCAGGAGCATTTGGTCAGTCTTGAAATGCCTAGCACCTTACGGGCCTTGCAATAAGTTGAGCAGCTATCTCAATCAATTCGTCAGTTATAGAAAGATCGGGTTCATAAGGCCCTTGTGGAATAAAGTCGCGAAAAGTACAAGAATCGGCTACAGGCCATGGGCAAATTTCTTCAGTGCCGACATTTCTATTCTATTATAAATACGGAATTTGTTAATCGAGATAACTAGAAACTTTGTGGAAAATAAATCTTTTGTACGTTGAACTCAAGCTCCAAAGAATTGTCAACGCAGATTATCACTTATCAAGTGGAAATAATGATTTCGGCAAAGCTGTTTCGTAGTCTTGAAAACAATCGATCACTGTGCTTACCTGATCACCAAATACAAAATTGCCCTCTAGAACGAATGAAATTCAAATATCCAATTTCAAATCATTTCCAACTCTACCATTTCTATTTTAAAATTCACTAGAAGAGACATTAATTAAGAAGACAGACTGGGAGACAGAAGAGACAGACTCTGCAGCGAGAATATCGATAAAAATTCCCCAAACATCACCGATTGCTCCTTCGATATGTTCATCTGCACTCTATAATGCTTGTGATATTTTGCTGCACTAGATTATGTTTTTGTCATCAACAAGTTGTCGCTGTATGTAAATACAAACAAAAAATATTCTAGCTTCACCCATATAATCAACGGTACGACATACGTAATTTTATTTCCCAATCTGCAGTGACTATCTTAAGTATTATATTTGCGAACAATACTGGCACAGCAAGTTGAACATCATTATTTCTACGGGCTCAGTATCAGCACTGCTGCATTGCTGTACTGAGAGCCTCACTCCAATTACCCATCCAATGGATCATGTCTATGATGCCTCTTTATTTAAATTTGAGAGGGCATTTCCATAATTATGTTTACTCGGGCCGAACATTTTCCTCAGGCCAGCACCGTATTTAAATATTTGCTTGGTTACAGGCCTGCAGCCTTCGCTCGTCCTCGCATAAAGCAACTCTCTATGAGATGATTTCACGACATTTTCTTGTACAAATTTGTGGTCCCATGCTAATAAGTGCACGGGTGCTTACCAGTTATTTGTTATTATTTCTACCGATAACTAATATTAGTCAATCATATGCCAGTATAGACAAATAGCTATTTCATCGTTCTTCTGTAATAAAAGCATACTTTTTTATCTTGTTGCAAGATTTCTTCACAAAATAATATGACGGTAATTTTAGTGATATCCTATGTTGTCAGATTTAAGCGTAATGCTCCCATGTCGAGTATTTGAGAAAGTGCAGAGACGAGACTAATCAGTCAAATGCGGGAGAAAATTTGTAACGTTACTTTTTATGTTCCCTAATATTTAAGGCTAATTATTTAGGAGCAAGGGCATTTCGGCGTATGGAAATGGTTATCAAGGTTGCTGTTTACAAGTTTTCTCTTGTTAAGAAGACTCGAATATCGTCCAAATGTGGCAACTTAGATGTTCTCTGAAGTTTAATCGGCTCATCGGGACCATCAAGCCAAACTTTGCAATGCGTAATGTGCAGTTTAGTAGCTTGGCTCAAGTGAAATGGCTTAGCATCCATGAGAGGCTAGTGATGTCTCAATGCATAGAAGTCATGGGAGACATGCGTTCTTGGGGAACTTTACGCTGGTATGGCTCCATGACTGGAACGTCTCCAGATGAGAACGCTCGGTGCTGCCAAGGAACGGGTCGTGCAAGCGTTCCCGAGTGCAAGCGTGAGCAATTGGACGTAATGCGTTCTCAACTTAACAGACTCGAGATTTGGCAGCCTTAATTAAGGGAATAGATAACCACAAAAATTACTCTGGTTGTGCATCTTCTGGCTAAACCGCAACAGAAGTAAGAAACGACCTTTTATTGATGTCTAATTCCTTTTCAACTGTATGCCTGCGAAAAATATACGCAGTTTTAATTTTTAAATGTGCCTCCTAACATTGAGACGCAGCGATGTAGTAGCTAGTTGAAAACTTACCAAATATTCCAACAGATATTGTAACATCCTACTGATCATTAGTGTTTGAAATAAAGTCGGTTTCGGTTGTATGGTAAATCTTTGTGGATATATCATGAAATTTTTATTTCTCTATTGAAAATTATCAACAAATTCATGAATTATTCCTTTAGTATTTAGTAAATTTCTTTTTCAGAGCAAATTTTAACCCCGTGCTCTGGGGGCACTGACCTCGTGTAGGCACTCAAAACAAATTTTGATCCCGTGGAGGCACTCAAAATATGTAAAGTAAGTCTGCATATGTCGCCTCATTGCCGCCCGATTAGGGAAAGAGAGAGAGCTTTTATAGGTTTTCAACAGAATTGGTTTTAGCCACCGGTTAACTGGATCGAACAAGATTACGTTATTTTAATATTTCGAAACTATGCGTATTTTTCGAGTACGAAAAGTATCGCATATCTATTAAGAGTTATCACAGGATGGTAACAGTTAATGAGGTTAATGATGGTCGATCGCTCACCAGTCTCTTCAACAGTGTGGCTACAGGGGTCTAACGCAAGCATTGCATGGGTCTTTCTAGCCCCATGCTTTCAACTAAGTTCGCATGGGTCTTTCTACGGTTTGGGACTTGGCATGACGAGTGAGGGGTACAAAGTTTCATCGAGCTGCGTTCATTAGTTTGGGAGGTATTCCTTGGCCACTGAATTTGGAGATTGGCCGTGAGACTGGCCACAAGACTGACCGCGTGTCCGGCGGTAAATTTGTCCGAGACGCTGACGAGTGAGGGTTGAAGTTGGATATTAAATCTTGTCATGATTTATTAAAACCATGCTAGACACTTTGCTATTAATGTAATGCTAGTTAAGTAATTCAATAGAATCATGGAAAAATAAATTTAAATAAGTCGAAAAGTTTAGACATCTAGGTGATGGGTATCGAAACGAACTGTTTAGGTACAATTTGTGCATGAATGGCATAAATGTAATTGATTTATCAATTAAATTTGATAACAATTTTATCATGCGATCGAATTCTGAAAACATCGTGGAATAACTTTGGGAGTCGTTCGTAATTACTAACGCTCTTAATTAAGTACTTGGGTTAAGCTTTCATTCTCCCTGAGCTGTGATTGGTTACATTTCTAGGGTATTTTACAAGTATTTTGGGCACACCGACAGTGGGACCAATAAATTACGCACTCCCTTCCGTGATTCTGTTGGTAGTATGTGCTTGTGTATTGAGGGCGAAACTAAAAATGTCACTGTGTTCGAAAACATAATTAACATTATTTTGTAAAAGTCATTAAAGACCTTGTTGGCACTGGTAATCGAGAGAATTTTGTGACAATGAAGTTTATATATAGGATTATCATGAAATGCTGAAATCTGTTTTGTAACTGCCTAGCAGCTAACTTTGCCTTGGTACATTGAACAATTCGTTTGCTCCAAGAAAGGAATCTTGAGCTGAATTCAACTGTAGCTCCAGGTTTTGGTCGAATATGTCTTTACTGATGGCTTGATTTAGTGGAAAATACATTCTTGATCTTCAGGTGAGTAAATGTTCGATTAGCATTTCCAGTGGACTTGCTGCTGAGACAGAGTATATAGTGGACGGTAGTGGTTTTTCAGTGTTGTTAGCTAAAGATGAGTTAAGGACACTCTCCGCGAGTGGATTCTGGAGTGAAATGGATGGAATTCAGGAGCGGTGATCCATGAGCAAGTGCATACACATATCATATTTGATGAAAAGTTTTAAACTATTTACGTTTCCCTTTTTTATTTAGCTGATATTTTTTAACTGATCTAGTAATCTAGTTACCAGGCTGGATCAATCTCATATACATGATCCATCATTCTTAGAATTCCACCCTCGGAGAGGTAATATATGAAAATGTGTATATATCGTATCGAGTTGGATCGTTAATTCATTCAAATAATTACGGGTATGAAAAAGTTGGACCAATCCCTAAATTCTTTAAAAGTATTAACACTGATGCCAAATAACTACTTTGTTACATAATGTTTGCCGAGTCTTATGATAAGCTTACAACCTATGTCTTCCTAATCCCTATGGAAATAATCGCGTTGTTGACTTATTTACATGAATAAACCTAATTTGTCAGCAATAACCACGACACTAAAACTTGCTCCTTCATAAACACTTTCGATGATTTATTGCCCAAATAATTTAGTTATTTTTTTATTACTTGATTACAATTTTCTGTCTATATCGTGCATGTGTGCGAAGTCAATTATAATCGATATTTTGTCTAAGTTTCTTCCCTTTTCTTTACATGACGTATTTCTTTCTTTGTTGCTCTAAAAATTTAACGCTGACCTTTCCCATCAGCTTCAATGCGCTGGCCACACGAGACCTTTCTTTCCTTGTGGGAGAAGGATTTTGGTATTCAATAAATTTGTGATAGACGAGATCTTTCACCTTGATGACGCTGCATATTTTGTGGTTTGCTGTACGAGATTATTCCATAGCTGGTGCGATGTTGACCAAACCGCATTGCGATCAGCCTGATCGGAAGAGACGCGCTTCGCTATACGACTATCTGTGCTTCACTGTGCGACCATAAGCAATTTAGGCATTTCAGGAAAAAGCAATGGATCTTCATAAAAAAACGTCAATATCTATAAATGGTAAATTGAAAATTAGCAAGAAACATTCCGGCATGCGGGACGTCGACTTGATAAAGGAGAACGGCTGAAATGAAAGTACGGCCTTCACTATCTTGAGTCAGGAAGATGCCTTATTAGGTACCGCAATGTAAAAATAATCATTTTTCACCCTCTCGAATGCGCAATATATACGTAAAGAGGCGACTTTTATATAATTTTAACTGAAAAATAGTTTCACATTACGAATGAACCGCTATTCGAACCTATTTACTGCACGATTAGTTCGTAAGGCAGTGTTCCTCTGAAGTTCTTTTCTCAATTCTTTGTACGAGCATCTGCAAAGTGCAGTCATATTTACGATTGTGTGAATAAAAATCCGTGAAGTGAACTCCCAAAGAATATCATTCGTAAACTGCTATAGATTCATCAATCTGGTTCTGTGTACACATAGTTACAAACAAAGCTTTATAAGCAGGAAATGAAAAGTGTTACCGGCACCGAGCGACAATGAGTACTTCACCGAATATTTACGAGGGGATGTGTAAAGTCATTTGCTGCAAAGACGGCTGCACGACGAACATCGCAAACTTTTCCGCTGCGAACTTTTTCAGCGGGATTTGCATGGACACTTGTTTGCAGCCCGTATCACCTCCGATTTTATTGTTGCTTTGTCAACGTGACATGCAATATCTCATCGAGCGCAATTGCGTGCTTCTGCTCTTGTTATCGAGACTTTTCGTTATCGTAAGACGAAAAGTGCACAACTTTAATTCAAAGTGTTAACAAGTTCCATCCGTCATAATACCTTGGTATCTTCACAGGGCAATTAACTGAGATCTTGATAAACACGTGCTGCAATAAATACCTTTTTTTGACTGAATGATCAAAATAGCCAAAATTTTCTATTCCGGTTTAAGCTATGATGGGTTATGCCAAAAGTGGTCGAATCACTAGTGAGTACTTCCCCCGTATAAATGAGTTGAATACTCGGAGGGAGTATGCAGAAGCAGTTACTCCAATAACGAGATTACAATCAAATAAAAGGATAAAAAATTATCGCCATTATCGAAGATATTTCTTTACTAAATTTCAGCTGTGTAGGTTGTCGATAAAAGTCAATCAAAATATTTTCTGATTCCAGATCTTGTATACGATCGAGTTTTAATTGAGAAGAATTTTCAAAATTGCCACTGACTATTTAAATGCTGATTTAGTCGAGCTGGTGGCATGCATGGTTATTTTTTCCTGTAACGTCTTTGACTGACATCTATATTACCAAAATATTCTTAGGACTAGTTGTCAGTCCATTCAGTTGTTAGTCAACCAATACTAATTGACTGGTCAACCAATACTTATTGACTGGTCAACCAATACTTATTGACTGGTCAACCAATACTTATTGACTGGTCAACCAATACTTATTGACGGTCAAATCAAATACTAAATTGACCAACCATTACTAATTGACGGTCAAATCAAATAATAATTTGACTGGTCAACCATTACTATTTGACGGTCAAATCAAATACTAAATTGACTGGTAAACCAATACTAATTGACGGTCAAATCAAATACTAAATTGACTGGTCAACCAATACTAATTGACGGTTAAATCAAATCTACGGCGTATGATTGCTCACATCGTCGCCGATTATCATGTTTAAATTAGGCAATGAAGATTTTTCCACACACAGATCAGGGCCAGCTGTATTGTATAATGCACGTTTACAACACTCTATGTCCGCTTTATTATGGTTCAAGACACGAAGAAGCTGATAAAGAGCTAAATGATTTTTGAAGTAATATTCTTGAAATTCACCTCTGAATTAGAAAGAAATCATAAATGATTATTTCGGATATGTTGGTCCAAGTTTAAGATCCTTCTTTCGTTTTTTCGTCTATATTCTCAGCAAACAATGCTTGAATTCAATTACGTTTCTAAAATATGAGATAGCGTATCAAATTTTCAAATCAAATTCGATACATTTACCTTTATTTCGAAGTGTCTCATTCGAAGATATTGCTTTTAAGTATAGAGACACCTTAATTGGAATTCTCCAAGCTCTTGACTATTCAGAACGACAGGAATTGATCGCCTGGATAAACTTTCGCTTAAACTTTGGAATAACTTAGTAGGCGTCAGCAGGTTCTATCACTCCTTTGAGAGCAGAACTTCTTTATCATGATAAAAAATCTTTTTTTCTCTCCTGATATGGGACTTGATAAGTCGTGAGTGCGATGGCAGATCCAGGTCGGTAATTGATTTTTTTTAACGATGAATAGGGAAGTGGTCTGCAAAATGGCGAATAAAATACTAGGAATTAGGAGTTTTTCGAACGTTAGGAAAAAGTACTAGTACCGATGTTTTCTACCTCTGCCCCGCAAAATGAGGGCAAACCATTCTGGATGAAATCCCAATTAATATTGAATTGATTTTCCTATTGATTTTTGGCTTTTAACTCTTCGAGACAATCATCAGTCATGGCAGCCTTGTACTGTATTCGACGGACGGCTTGCAACATCAACTAGGATAAGCTTTCTGGTAAGTGGTCACAAACAATTTATCATCATGCCTTCAACATTATATTAGAGCAGTATTACACGCGACGGCATTTGGTATATAATGCAAATGCTATATTGGACTTCAAATGAGTACTGGTCCTTAAATGCACGCAGGAAAAAGCTTCTACCTTACCCCATACCGAACCCAAGACGTCAACAGCTTTTTGCGTGAAGTCTAATGGTCTGTCTACTCAGCCACGGTGCATTTTGCTCGCAGTCAAGTGTGAACAATTTAACTGAACAATTTAATTTTCTGCAATCTTTTGGTTCGGAAAAAATTCAATTCTGTGCTTAAATTCAATAGATATTATTTAATTGCGTTACTATTAACAGTGAGAATATGATACGATGAAATTCTGAGGATTACCGTCATGTTAATGAATCGAATTTATTCCATTGAATGTAATTCTTCTAAACCAGGCTTTTCCTGCCTTTTAATAATCGAGAATCTATAGGAGATCGTGCGCAGCTCAATGATACAATCTCTTACCTGCCAGGGGTCTGCCAACTATTGCTTAGTATTAATATCTTTAAAAAATATCATTTGTTATCCATCTCAGCTAATGCGCCAATAATAAAGCCAATAATTAATTGAGCCCGGCATATGCTAGTATTTGTCCTGTCCAATATTATTTATGCTCAATTGACACCATACAGCCGGGCACGTGCCAGGCATTTGCCAGTCACGGGAGCGCAGCCGTGCACCACCAATTTTTTGCACCAATAAGCCCTGAATCGAACGCCTTGGATCTCTGTGTAGGAATCAGCCGTGAACCACTCGGCTTTGTCCTCCTCCGGCCTTGCATAGAACCTGCCGTGCACCACCAGGCCGCGGATCGAAAATGACTTCCGGGCATTGTTAAATTACGTAATTTTACGTTCACCGCATCAGAGATTCGGTTTCAGATAGCATAGTTCTGTTCCAAAATTTATCGTCCTTCAACAAGTGGCCGGCCGTTCGACCGAGGGCTGGTTCGATGCACGGCCTAGATACGGACGCTTGAAGTGTTGAAGGCTACGTTCCGGAAGGCAGGAATCATGATGGTCCATTACATCCAGGGCAGTGGTGGTCTTCGGCAGGCGATCCCCAGTCACCGGCCAGTCCTTTGTTCTTTAATGCATTTATATAGAAACATTCGCACCTTGCACGGCTATTGTTCAAACCTGGAATAGCTAAAGATTCACATTTCTTTATATGCTGGAACGCTTAAAATAACTTTGTTAAAAAGTTGTTTGAAAAAAAACGTTGGGAAAAGCGGCTAAGGCCAAGCTGGGCGTACGCGATATTTTAGAGCTGGAATTTAAGGTTGATGTAGACATCCATCACAAATGTTGAAATACTGACAGTGTACAAAATGCTCCTTTTCGTGCGTAATCCATATTTGGTGTTATAGTGAAAGATTTTACTTCAACGTTGCGATTTTGTGGTATCTTAAGAATCGGGATTTGGTTTAATTTATAGCATTGATCAGATGTTGTAAATTTTATCAACATCCAATAATCAATAGCAACGACGTGTTAATGATGAATACCTGTTGTCTCGCGTCACACCCGGTGTTCAAATTTCAACGTCAGTTTCGTGTTAAATTCTAATTAATAAACATTTCAGGCTGATATAAACGCATATGTTTTTTTTAACGTCGTTCCTCCGATGGGTATAACTCAAGTATTTTAACTGAATATGACAAATTTCTACAGTAATCTGATGAATGTGCTCCCACAATCCCTTGATTGTTTCATTCTACTTAGCCGATTCTCTTTCGGAATTTGGTATATTTTTCAGTTTCTCCTGAACTTAACTGTAGGTGGCAACTTTGAAATGTTTTTAAACTTCCACCACAATGAAATCTTAAAACTCTAAGGAGTTGTAAACTATATTTTCTAAATGCCAAAATCCGTCGATTTGAACTGACTTGAGTTTGAGTTTCACTAGATATTAATGCAACATGAGTAGTTTTCGCGTTACAGAATAAACCTAATGGCTCATGGCTGCGATTTACTTGGTAATGAGATACGGAATTAATAGGCCGATTGTGATATGAAACCTGGGGAGTTTGAAATATCGATGTGTAAAAAATTCATGTAAATGATCAACTTCTTCGATGCGATGATATAATGAATAAAGATATTACGAGTATTAATGCTTATTAATCAGTAGTGATAACATCCCAATTTCGGAGATTGATTCAAGGTTGATTGCCTCCCATCAATATATTTGTCTATATTATTTTCATCGATAATCATATACAAGACATTACAAGCTGGTCATTTTTCTTTCACCAATCAGCTCTACATAGAGCAACGTCAAGACGAAGATAAAATATTTAAATGACGTCAATTTTTGTTTATGAAAAATGATAGTGAAACTGAGGATAAATTGAGACGCGATTGCAGTCTTTGGTTAAATTTATTACGCTTTAGAAATACTGAAATTATTCACAATATACAGGACCAAAATATGTACAAAAATTAAATAACCTGTACAACTTAACAATAATGATAACATTTCCATTACCACTCGTAAGAAAATATACCATATCCTTAATAATAGAGAAACCTAATTAAAGTTTTTTCACAGAAATGCCGCACCGCTGACTCTACTTCCTTTGCAGTGAGAAGAGTCAAGCTGTCAATCGACACCCAACAATAAGTAGGAGATCGCATTCTCACGAAAAATGTATTGGCAAACACAAGCCATATACCATAGACTCGTGTCAAATAAATGGTCCTATTAAGGGGGTGTTTAATTATAAAACATAAAGAAAATCACACAAATTAGCCTCTTGCTAGCTTAACTTCTAAGAAGGCTGAAGAACTATTGAGAGAAGAATAGCTCTTAGACGACTACATCTACACGTACAATGTTATTTTACTGTACACACTCGGCACCTACAATGATATGAGGAGAACACGTCTCATAAAGCACGAGAGTTTCTAAACATTATTATGTTCAACAATCGTGATGGCACATAGATCACATCAATTAAAGAAATATAGAAGAAATGCAGAACACTTTATGTTTCATTGAACAGATCTCAAGGTTTTGAAGCAATTGGTTTTGACAGAAAACCCTGTCAAAGTAGAAAACCAAAAATACTAATACATTTAGAACCAGCCCATTCGATTTACCAGAGTATTCTTAATAACTCCATTACTTTTTTGCATAAACATCATGTTACGCCAATTGCAAATAATAATGATGGCAATAAGAGTTAACATTTCGAAGTTTTGTATGCTATCATTATAGCGCGGCAATCACGCGAAAAGTGGCCACATGTACTTGTAATCTAAACTTTGTAACTCCGTAATACTTTTCCATACCAGGAACTTGCATCATTCAAGACGCGTACCTATACAAGATCCTTCTTATTAGGTCACAATGGCTGCAAAAATTAAAATTTTCTCGATATAATATGCAATTGGCCCCGCATGGTTACATGGGAGCTTGCAATTTCACTGCTATGTATAAGCGTGATCCGAAAAAATTGAATGCATGAGCAAATGCAGAAATGAAAATGATCGTAAGAATGTTTCACACCATAAGCTGGGCAAGCTTTGTTTTCCTTTACCTCCTATACACGTATCGTGGAGAAGCGATGCATGAATTGACTCGATTTTGACATCATGAGAGGAGAATTTGATCATCAAGAGACGAGACTACTCAAGAATTTGATAACTTCAAAATGTTCCAGTTCGTTCCCTTTCGTCGTCGCTGTTAAAACTGCGCAACTAATAGTCACTCCTCTACCTAATTTTCACACCTATGAAGCAAATTTTGAAAAACTAGTCGCCGTTAGTTATAACTGTTTATCCCAAAGTCAGTTAACAATTTATCATCGTAGCACTCTCAAATCACACTTAGTCGTCTTTATAAAATGAAAAGCTAAGCCACCACACTTCGTCAAGGTTCATATAACTAGTGCCACAAAAATAATTCTTTGACGAACTTTCCTAACCATTTCTACTATCATATAATCGAATTCAACATATTTTGTTGTTCATTTCCGGGATATATACGTCCAGCTACAGGGTGATTCACAGAAACTTCCTGATTTGAAAGATCAACAAAAAGTGAACTCGGATGTAACGAACTCACCGCCCTTTTCCTACAACATCTGCCTGCTTGGCGTTAAATACAAAACAGGAAGTTTCCATGAATCACCCAGCATCTCAAAACGGATTCGTGCGTGCAAAACTTATGGGCCTAGTTAATATCTTTCATTACTGCAGTAAAACTATATAAATGATGGAAACTCGTGTCAAAGTTCATATTTAAGCAATAAAAATAAAGCAAATTGCATTTTGCAATGTCGCTTTACACCAGTGGTTCCCAAACTTTTTCAGGCTGGCGCCCCCTTTGGCTCCCTAGTGAATTTCTAGCGCCCTCCACAGACAGATATAAAAACATCGCCTCTTTCTTGAAATTTAGTACGCTGCAATTTTAAAAGATAAAGGTTAAACGCAACTGTGTATTTCACGAATAGAACCCCATTTAGTGAACCAATATGTTTTTCAGCTGTTTTTACTGTTTCAGCACTAGAAACCTAGGACGTCTCGGGCAAATTTACGGCCGGACTCGTGGCCGGTCATCGCACGACCAATCTCCAAATTTAATTATCAAGTAATATCTCCCAAACTAATGAACACAGCTCAATGAAACTTGGGACATGTATTCATCAGAACCTAACGGTGATTTTTAGCTCGTAAAAATTTTAATTTTCACCTTCATTCCTGAGTTATATTGCGATAAAGGCCAAAATTCGCAGTCATCCAAGAATTTCTTCCAAACTACTGGATAGATTTGAACGAAATTTCGAATATACATTCCTAACTACCAAACGGTGATTTTTTAGCTTAAAAATTTTTCGATTTTACCTTTGTTTGCGAGTTTTTTTTTTATTTCACCGTCACTCCTGATTTCACACTTCCTTATATTCGGCCCGCATCGCCAGATAATTTGTCGCTTAAATTCGCGGTGATCAAGAAATTTCTTCTAAATTACGGAACAGATTTCAACAAAACTTTGTATATAAATACCTAACCTCCCAACGGTGATGTTTAGCTCGTCACAATTTTTCTATTTTGCTTTCGTTCGCGAGTTATACAGATATAGGATGAACGACCGGCTTTTCTACCGGCCGGTTTAACCAGGACCGTTCGACGTATAGCCGTATAACTCGCAAATGAAGCAAAACGAAAGAGTTGTAGTGAGCTAAACATCACCGTTGCTGAGGTTAGGTACTTAAATACCAAGTTTCGTTCAAATATATTCAGTAGTTTTGGAAGAAATTTCTTGATTGCTGCGGATTTAAGCACGTATTGCTGTTTAAATCACGAATGAAGGCAAAATGAAAAAAAAATACTAGCAAACGAAGGCACAATCGAATAAATTTTCACGAGCTAAACATTACCGTTCGGTAGTTAGGACTGTAAATTCAAAATTTCGTTCGAATCTGTTCAGTAGTTTGGAAGAAATTCCTTGATCACTGAGAATTTCGGCCGTATTGCAATATAACTATGGCAAAAAAAAAAAAGGAAGGTAAAATTAAAAAATTTTCACGAGCTAAACATTACCGTTAGGTCCTAATGAATACGTGTACCAAGTTTCATCCAGTCTAGTTCATTAGTTTGAGAGATATTTCTTGAACATTGAATTTGGAACGTGAGACCAGCCGCGAGTCCGGCCGTTAATTTGTACAAGACGTAAACCCAGGAGAGGTTAAAATACACATCTGGGTAAAAAAACCATCGCTATGTCTGCACGTGTTGAGTACTAATCGTCAAACAAACGTTGGAACCTCTGAATTTGACTTCGGACTGTCGCCCCCCTAACGCCCCCCAAATGCCCTCTTCTTCCTTACCGCCCCCAAAATCTTTCCATCGCCCCTAGGGGGGCGATATCGCCCGCTTTGGGAAACACTGCTTTACACGTTTAACAGTAAAGCGATTAAATACCAAGAAGAATCACGACTGAAAAATCATTTTCATTAGTAATGTCTTTAAAATAAGAACTAATATAGCAAAAGATATAAATGAAAAACTTGAGCTTGAATTCAAACAAGTTGCACGAGTTTTCGATTAACAGTTCAACAATAAATCTGAAATTATTTCAAACTCGAAATGTGAGCAAATGGAAGAAGATTCCAACAAATAAGTTCGAGATTCTAGCATACTGAGTGTTTTATGTTTAATTACGTATTATTTTGTGCCATAGCAAAGCTACCGCTACAGAAAATGTGAACATAAACTGCAACATTGCGTTGATAATCTTACTCTCACCCGTCCATGTGAGGCAGATGGAATGGCATTCCAATTCAAATTTCATTTAATCATTTTTTCCTCCGAAAATAAAGAATATTTCTGACAGTCACTAGACTTCAGTAGTCTAGAAAGCTCACTCTGACGTTAATCAGGTGTTCATGTAACCGATTTCCAGACATTGGAAATCGCAGAAATGTTCTCTAACACAATATACATGATAGTTCAACATCTGACTAGAAGATTTTCCGACTTATATGCAATTCTACTTCGATGAGAATTACCTTATCTACTGATATATATTTCATTTAAATCGACAAGCCGGACAACAGGTCCTCCTAGTATACACGCACACACGACATACAGTAAGTTATGAGGAAGGCAAGGATGTGTAAAGCCTCAATGCTTAGAATTACTTACACAATTCTAAATGCAAGATGTGTAGATATTCGATAACGAAAATGTCATGTTCTCTTAGACAGAAACAAATCTTTTATAATGTACAATAAGGCGTGTAGAATTCACTCCCTTCAGCATACTAATAATAGTTCTCATACTTGGCTCGTCAGAAGAAAAAGTATGTATAAATGAGCAATAATGTAAAGAACAAAGAAAAACAAATTGAGCACAATAGGGTACAAAAACATCAAAATCGGAGGGGGCAGAAAAAAACGCAGAAAATATCATGAATAATATTAGCTGAATACTCAACGTTCAGAGGTGGACAAAGTCTTTGACTTTGATAAGTCAATCGAACAAGTTGCATGAAGCAATAGAAGGAGTAGAAGGCAGGATACTTTACCCCAGTATGGCACATCGAGATATGACATCAAGTTCCAAATTCACGTACAATTGGCCACATTAAGAGAGCTTATAAGTGCAAAATTTGAATTCTTCGTTCTTCTACGAAGAAAATAAGTGAAATCCATGTATGTCGAGTAAATTCTGAGATAATGTAACATCAACATAAAAAACGAGGATAACAGAGCAAATAGCTGAAGTCAACAAAAGAATGAAGAACTAAGAGATTAGGACGTAAACATGTCAATGTTAAGAAAAGAGAGCGAAAAATACGCGACGACGTTACCGTGCCACTGATTCCATTTGCTGGGGTCTGTCCGAGTTGCTGACAGGATTGTGTCTCGGCGCTTGATTGTTCTTGGCATCGGACGGCGTGCCATAGAATATGGAGGCAGACTCGTAGAATGCATTGCGTTCTGAATACGGCGCATCAGTACCGTCATACATTGAAAGGTCTGAGAACCTGGGCTGATCGTCATATTGCAACACTGCAGGGGTCTGATAACTGTTATACATGTCAGAACGCCTCACAGTCGTGGGGATTACCTCACCGAACCTCAAGTTTTTAGGAGGTCCTGACATGTCCAAGCTTGAATTAGGAATGGGTGGGTTTAAGTTCGAGGTCTCCCGAGGTCCAAATCGAGCCGCGGAAGTGGCTCCAATAACCCTAGACCCGCTTAGACCCTGAAGACCTTGCAGACCGGGAATAACTTGAGACGAGGAATCAGAGAGCTCGTGTCGGGGGGAGGATGAGGAGGAAATTTCCAGGCCATCAAAGTCGCCGGTGTTGACCCCGCGTTTGACGAGTGGACTTGGAGCCGCGCAGGGCTGGCGGGGCAGAGATGCTGTTGAGTGCGCTTGAGGCTGCATAGGAAAACGGCAGGAAAGCTCTAGAGTAGAGTGGGCACAGCAGGTTGAGTAACCAATATAAAATTTTAAAAAGAACATTTTTCGAATCATGTTAAGGCCGATTTGTAATTTTCACATGTAAAAAAAAAAAAAAAAAAACTCCGTACTCACTGCAGTGAGTGACAGAGAGCGCATTTTCTCGTCGACGAAAACGCGAAGTCACGGACGGACTGACAGACAGACGGACGGACGGACATGGCGAGCACAATAGCGCCTTTTTTCATTAAATGAGAAAATGCGCTGAAAAGCGAGTCTTTAACATTGAAAAGAAGGTTAATAATTCAATATAGATTTAGTGTGGAGCTAATTTTATCTACAACGCCTCGGCAACCGGCCGAGTTCACATGAAGACAGTTCGTCGAATTTATTAATAAGAATCTTAGTAGTGACATGGAAAGGAGAAATATGAATTAGTCCTAACAATTAAAAAAACACAAGCTGAGAGAGACGAAGAAACCCTACCTTGTGCTGCGATACCCTGGCGACCAAGGGGCTCTGCTGGCGACGCTGTGTCTGGGGGAGCAAGTGAGAGGCGTGGGGAGGGTCGGGCGGAGGGTGTTGGGGCAGGGGGGGAGCGTACTGATCCCACGGGGAGAAGTACCCGCGATGAGCAGCCCCGTGAGGCTGGATCATAGAAAAATTAAAGGGAAAAAATAATGATCAAATGTCAGCCAAACATCGTTCCCGGTTGCCTAAACCATTTCAGACAAATTAAAATAAAATCTTCCATTTAATTCAATTAAATGATAAGTATTTCAGCTGAACATATGACCTTATAACGAAAACAGAACGTGAAAATTTTACGAAATTGATGTTTAATTTCGTAATTGTTTAATTGATGTTTAATGATGTAATAAGTACGAAACGACTAAATACAGGAATGGAGTACTAACGTTGTGCGGGGAAGGTATAAATTGTCGCTGCTGCTGCAGCTGTTGTTCGTCTTTTTGCTGTTGTTTCTTAAGTGTGCAGTAGAGAGCCAGGTTGTGGTTGGGGACTTGCGATGCTGAGGTGTAGTCGTTGCCCGGGGGCGCGGCCATGATGTTAGGGGTGAGTGTCCCCTTCTGCACACATCCAACCAGAAATATTTCATTACCAGCACGCAAAGTTACGAACAGGTTTCACCAAAGTAATATATTTAATGAAGAATAAGTCGGTGTATTCTAAATCGAAAAAAATAAGGGAAGTGATTAAATATTTTTGCTACAAGCTGGACATTTGATTTCCATTTAAAATTTTCCATTGCGTTTTCATGCTCACTTGTATTTGTCTGATATTTTGATAGAAAGAAATTTCAAAGTTGCTTACTGTTCAAGGGACATCGTCACAACCTGAGCAGACGTAAGTGATCACACGATTCAGGCATATAATGCAATCAATCAATCCAATACTAGGACCTTTATAGATAATTGAAATTTTCTATCTTCTTATGATTTTACATTTACTTTTCAAAACACGTGATTTTAAAATGAAATGATGGCTCAGTTGATAAACTATCAATTTCTAAAAGGTTATTTAACTAGGGTCGCGTAATCAAAAATAGTTTGGAATTACTAACTCCATCGGCCAATCACTGACAGCTTTTCAAGCCCGCCAATCACAGACGAGGAATCATCCGCTACGAATATTTCGATATCATCCGCTACGAAAATTTCGATCTTTATGAGACATTAAGCACGTTTTAATGGTATGGCCTCAGTCCACCATGTTGATTTCTTAATAAATTACCATGAGACACTACATTAATTTACTCACATTTCTGTTGCGTATAATGCTGGTGGTGGCGTACGCTACGGGAGTCTCGGGCTGTTGTTCCTGGGAGCATGGAGACATTCCTCGGTTTTTCAGATTTTGCAGGTCACGGTTGTTCTGCAGGTCTCGTTGGTCCTGCAGTTCACGTTGGTTTATCAAGTTTCGATGGCTTTGAAGCGGCGAGGTGGCAGGATTCTGCAAGTTGTTCTGCAGGACATGCGTGGGTGTGGCAAAGACCTCAACATACTCGGCCGGAGTAATGCTGACGGCGTTAAGAAGCTTTTCAGTGCTAGGGTCAGCTTTGGTGTCGAGAGTGTTGGCGTTGCTGCCGTTGCTGCTGCCGCTTCTCTCAATCCAAAGCCCGTTGCTTCCGCTGCCCGTGGACCCGTTCATGCCTCGTGGCTCCATTTTATATCCTTCGAAACGAGTATAAAACCTGAGTTAATATCACACGCAGAATTATAATCAGGAAAAATAATGCAAATAAATAATGGTGGAGATGAGTTTGTCAGCTAAGAACTAAAAATTATTTTTGTCATTTCCGTGGAATTGAAACATAGAGGAAAGTTAGTTGTCGAAAAGAAAGTTGCTGGACAAAAATTTTTTTTCAGAACCAGGTACAAAGAATAAAATTCTTTGGAATGTAGTGAATGAATAGTACTATACTACGAAATATACATTATGATGCTGAAGTACCGTTACTCATTACTGAATAAGATATGCGTAACACAGACTCAAACCAGCGACAATATTGGACACAAAAGAATATTTATAAATTATTCTCCTTCGAAACACGAGTCAGAGAGAACTTCAAAAGTAATGCGGTAACAGTCGAACAATAACAAAATAAATAGCAAATAAACAACAATAGCCCAGACAATGTTTCCAAAGCTAGTTTCTTGACTTTCTTCTTTCCATATTGCTCGAGTCACTACAAGAATGGAAAATATCGAGTTTCAAAGGAGTTTACAAGTTTTAAATGTAAGTTTTGTAGCTGCTCATGGGACTGAAAAAAGATGACTAGGTTAAAACGCGCTCCAAACGTTCTTAAGAAAAACAAAGTCTACTTAGGCGAGCTAACCTCATTACGTCCCATTATAAGTCACCGGGAATTGCCTTAAGCTTCTCAACAACAAAGCCGAAGGAATAGTGGGTATTTTTATCCGTAAATAAAGCAGGGTCATGCTACACGTCAGCATAATGAGTCTCAACAACTTAATGAGCGAAGCATTTGCCTTCCTACGAGACTGGCCGCGTTGCACGCTATCAACGTCACGCGCGCGTGTCAACTGTGCAGCGTTTGCAATACGTTTCAAGTGCAATTAAAAGCTCTCTTCGAATACGTTTTGCAAGATCAAAGCTTCGGTGTATAATTTGTTCATTTGGCTCGGTCGCATGCTTTTAAGTGGACAGTGAGAGATGGTCTCCAACTAATATTAAAAACGATCACTGGGTCTCGCGACCATAGAATATGACGACTTAACAAGCGACTACAAACAATTGAACAAACGTAATTTTCAAATTCTATCAAGGACCAAGCTTGTTAATTGTGTACGCACTTGTTATTGAAATAATTATGCGACAGCTCGTATTAAAAATATCTTGTACTTTTGTGCCACGCAGTTGGACGCAGTCGGACATAAATCTGCATTAGACTTGAAGTTTCTAACCTTGCCAATAATATAATATTGGCATTAAATGAAACATTGCCAATAAATGAAATAGATTAGAGAAAAAAACATAGCCTCATGGACACATTTTACCAAAAACTTTTCAATTAAAATTTTGATGAAACGGCTTTATGAATTTTGAAAAGTAATACCTAATACGTCATTTAAATCAGACGAGGCAAACAATGGCTAATAAAATTCATGCATGCTCATCAAAGATTGACCTTGGCAATGAATGCAAAAAGTTTCATGAAGACATGAACATTAATGTTCTTGAGCAAAGAAGTTACCACAGCTCACTCCGCGACAAGAAGCATTCCATTTGTTCATTGCCAACTGTCATGTCCATGTTAAACTGACATCTTGGCAGGACCCTATTTTCACAATTGATCTGGAGTAATTCGTTAGTGGACAACACATCTCATATTTAACTACACAGTGTTCTGTAACTACACATAAGTGGGATTCAACTATAGATTTGTATGATTGAACTACACATAATGTATAATCCACACATATTTTCTGTGTTTCAATCGCGTCGCGAAATATTGACGAATAATTACTGTGTTCAATCAATTACTGTGTTTCATAATTAGTGTGTTTCAATCACGTCGCGATAGATTAGCGAATAATTAGTGTTTCAATCACGTCGCGATAGATACAAATATGTGCATTGCGGCAACACTCACCACCGAGCGCGCGTTTCTCGTTGTTCCTGCGGCGGGCGGCGATGACGGCGACGCAGACGGAGAGCGCCAAGACGACAGCCGCGCCGGCGCCCCCCAGGAACCAGTGCCCCTGCAGCACCGCCAGCAGCGGGGACGGCGCCCTGCTGGGGCCCATGCCCGCCCCCGACGGCAGGGTCGGGTCCTGCACGAAGCGGTACGGGTCCGAGTGCGGACCGCTGCCCAACCTGTCACATCAAAATAAATAATTACTTCCTTCCTAATAATAAAAAATAGAGGCAATTAAAATAGATATAGGCAGTTATATAGAGAGAACTGTAATGTAGGCATTTAATATAGAGCGAACTGCAGTTATAGGGCTTACTTGTCCAGCAAGAGAAATTTATAGTCACGTTTCACCTAATGGAAGAATTCAAATAAAGCAGTTTATTGGCTGATTTTGTTTTATAATTAAATTTATCTTAACATAGTCACATAATCTAAATAATTGAGACCATAAAAGAAATGCATGTAGCTTTACAGAGCAATAATGACAGATTAAAAATAGAATACGCACAGCGGATTTAGAACAATTCTGCTAAATTTTCTAGGAACATTACAAAGAACAGGCGAATCAATTTAATAAATTCAGCTCAATAATGAACTTGAAACATAGCAACAGATCTCTCTCCATAAGTTACGATGACAAAACTGATTTAAAAATATTATAAGCGTCAAGTAGAGTTGAAATGTTAATCTAACACCGCGTCGCCTACACCAGCAACATTGTATCCAGAAACTCGCCTGGTTTGAGCTGCCAGGGACACCGTATATCTGGCTCCTCGAGTCAGGTTGTGCAAGGTGACGCTCAGAAGATCAGGTCTGAGGGTAAGGTTGCTATGAGGGCTTGTTTCGTTCTGTCGCAGCCACATTGAGAACGAGACAAGAGGGCCGTGAAGGTCTGTGGCTCGAGGCGGCTTCCAGGATATTACGGCACTCGTGTCGTTCAACACCAAAGATGAGAGGCCAGTGGGAGTTCCTGTGGGCACTGCACACATGCGTTTTTCAGCGACGGATATTGTATATTTTGAATTTTATTGGAATAATTAGTAACATAATTCATAGTTTCAATTAAAAGTGTTGTGATAGACGAATGATGCATAACAATATAAAACAGTGAAATCCATATCAGACAATAATAATACCAAAACGTCAACTGTTTCGATCTATATTCCAGCTTTAGATGAATAGCAAACTCACCGTCCTCTTGAGTTCGCACAACCCTAGAATTCGAGGGGTGGCCGTGTACGCTGCCGGAGAAAGGAATCACGAATATTTCATAATGAGTGTACGCTTGCAGTCCGGATATTGTTTGGGAAGTTATATCTCTGGAGCGGACCTCTGCCGTCTCGAAACGATGGTTAGCAGAGGCCAAGTCTCTGTACATGATGTAGAATCCCTCCATTACCTCTTCGTGCTCCAGTACCTGCAAAATATAACACGAGTCATCGTATTGAATGAAAACCAAGCCATGTTTGCAAGAATGCAGTCAATTCAATGTAGACAAGACGTGAGAGTGAAAAGTTATTTACGAAACTGCAAATTTTGAAGCAACGTAAAAAATTTTCAACTATAGAAATTTTATCTATTCGAAATTCTGATATTCTTACTGACCTTCCACTGAATCCTGATGGCCGACGACGAAATCGCGGTCGGCTCCTGGAGTGTCACCAGAGGATGAGCCAAAACGGACCTTATGCGTTCGACGCCTTCGTTCCCACTACTGGAGGCGTCACCAGTTTTTGCAGAACCTCCATCTCTATCACTTCCTATCACAGGGCTTCCGTTGCCAACTCCCCTGTGGTCCTCGTTGTCGCGAGCGATGAGGGCAGAATCGATGCCCATGTCGGCCACGGGCTGAGAGGTGTCCGAGTGCGACGTGATCAGTGCCTCGGAAACTGGCGAGGCGGGAGATGTGCCCACGAGGTTCATGGCTCTGCAAGAGAAATTCATAGAAGGTTTCAGGGAAAACTGGCCGAGTTGCTGCGAATGCGGCGGATTTGAAATTCCCCCCAAATTGGCATCAGTAGAACATCACCCGAAAGAATTGGGTGACGGCATTCCTTCATTTGGCAGAGGCGGTCAGAATATGGTGAATTAAAATATAAAATGTAAAGTAGGGTGAAATAAAATATAAAATGTAAAGTAGGGTGAATTAAAATATAAAATGGAAAGTAGGGTGAATTAAAATATCATATGTAAAGTAGGGTGAATCGAAATATAAAATGGGTGAATTAGGATAAATTAAAATATAAAATGTAAAGTAGGGTGAATTAAAAACAATCAATGAAGTATGTGGAATGTATTAACAACTTGACACATGACCACGAGCATTAAAGCACCAAAAGTGACGGCGTAAAACTTGTTCCATTTCACTTCTTCCACTTTCGCGGATACTCTCTATTTCGTATCAATCAGTTCTTGAAAAAAAATGATAGCCTCTTTTTCATAAAAATGACCATAATTACTGTGGAAAAACATACAGCTGAATTTAACGGATACTAATCTTGTATAAAAACAACACATGAGGCGAGCGCGGATTGTATAACCTTCAAGAGTTGAATTCCAGAGTTGTTTATATGCAATGTTCATAAAATAGTTAACACTCCAATAAGAGCCAACAAAAACATTTTAATATCAAATTTTTAGCGTTATAGTGTCTAATTTGAGCAAAATTATTCACTTTGATCGTCACTGCACATCGATGCATGATAAGTGAATTAATTATTCAATCCAATACGCTTTAATAACGATCTAATAGCTAAACTTTGTCTGAAAGCCCAACCCTATATTCCGTCAGGAAATAGTTGTTTAATCACATGATTTTCGAGAGGCATATGTGCTCGAGTGGAGCAGTCTTGTTTCTGTTCAGCTAACAAGCAAGTATTCGCCTGAAAAATAATTCGTAGAAAAACTACGTTCTGCGCGCGAAAATATTATTGGAATTGAAACTATGCCCTTCACTGCCAACAAAACTGTGCAATCTAAAGAATCCTTTACAGCGTTTGTGATCAGGGAAATTTTTCAGAGCAATGCTTTCACTAGCGCTTCGAAAAATGTCCCAATATATCATGGTTTGAATTATCGCGACATTCCGAATGTGACGCGGAGCAAATTTTTTTCAGTACATGAAGCTAATTAAGTGATTTTTTTAGATCAAATTATTTTCCAATTAGAGTGTTTCAGGATTGAACTTCTTTACGTGCAGCAGCTGGAAAAATACATAGAATACACCTATTGAGAGTCAAACAAATCCGGTTATTTTTGTCTGAAAGTAAACTCATTTCAGACTGTGAAATGAATTCATGTTAATTTTTATCTTTGAATTGCTGCTAATGATTTTTGAAGCGGAGAGAAAATTCAAGCAAACGCGATAAAATTTGCGAATGGGTAGCTAATTTGAGATGACGGTGAAATATACCCTTGAACAGTATGAAAGTTTGGTCCCAATTTGGACATATGCAGTTAAAACAACGAAATAGGAAAGTAACATATTTTGAATAGAGAGTTAACTAGGCAAAAACATGATTTTTCAATAACTCCTGAAATCGTTCCCGAAAAGATGCACTGCGTCAATTTCATAACTCAAGCGTCGCGGATAAGAATCAGTGTCGAGTGCGAGAATAAAAGCTAATTAACCGTCCACGTAATGCATGCGAGATGAATAGTAGGTTTGTACTTTGCATCGAGTTTTGCACGTTTGATGACGTGAAAGAACAAAAAATCAGAATACCGAGTTAAGTTTTATGATTATGAATAATGATAAAAAAAGCCGTCATGTTGATTGAACAAAACACTTTATATTATTGGATAGAGAAATTTATTGGTACTTTACGAAGAATCATTACACGCGGAATGAAAGTCTTTCACTGGTCGTACTGCGGTATCGCCAAGAATATTGAAATCGCAAATCGGTGCTTTGCAATATGCGGCGAGGGTTCTGGAATGGTCCGCGCGCTGACGCTGGCGCCAAAAAGCAGCGCTACATAAGTGAAAGCTTAAAATCAGAGAAAAAAAGCGAATGAAAGAAACAAAGCAGGGATAGGCGAACGCCAGACACGAATCAGTGGCAATATAAACGACGGCACTCGTTCAAGAGATGGAAAATTTTAATTTCTGTACGTCACCTACTCGTTGAGAGAAAAAAAGTCCAAGGAATTTCAAGATGAATTATCACATCTCTTAACTGTGCCCTGCCGCCAGATTTCACGTGGTTTGTGGTAGGCCAGATGTCAATGATAGTTGCCATATTCAAGAGACAACTGGACATATTCTTGGGCACAATCCCTGATCGTCCGGCCTTGCACCACTACCAGGGGCGAGAAGCAAGCAACAGCATCGTGCATCAGCTGGCCCAAATGAGGGCGGATGCGCGACAGTCAGAGGTGGCGATCCATCGTGGCCTGGGACTGCTACGTCCTAAACATATACTAGTCGAAACTAAATCCCCGTGGCCTGGGACTGCTACATCCGAAACATGAAGGATACAGTGACCTCATATTGAGACTTCGCTGAGACGCTGTAAGCAATGAATCCTATAATAGAAACTATAATTTCCAGACGGAATTTGTACAATATACTCAAGATTCCAACACCGGATCAGCGTAAATGCGAATAACAAATAAGTAGGAGCCACTGATAAATAATTACCTCGATAATTGAATGTTTTACAAATGAAACTAGAAAGAGTAAAGTGACGAATTTACTTTTCGCTTGCGAGTGATTCTGCTGCTTGGCTCTTATTTGATGAATTAATGGCGCATCGCGACCATTAAACCACAGTGGGGTAAAATGTTTGATGTAGCGAATCGATGATATAATATTGATTAGTAGCTAATACCTGCTTGATCGAAAAATGGACAGCATCAAACGTCGCATATTTAAAACTGGTCTTACGGATTTATGTTCAATAAAATACTAAGCTTTCAATAATCAGAAAATGATTAAATAAATTCATAATATTAAGCTCTTTTTCATTGGTTCTCGCCACGCAGCCAAAAAAAAGGTTAATCACAAAATTTCCTAAATGTAGGACAATGAGAGCATAATTTATTGCCTTGCTGAAGCGCACAGACAGAAAATAGAAATCAACAACGAATTTTCCAATGTCTACTTAGTTTTTATTTCAAAATCGTGTGTTCCTTCCGTTCAAAGTATTGATAGCATTGAAACGAAAGACAATTGCCATCGTTTGTTATTCTCCTAGCTTTGAATTCACTGTCGATGTCACGGGTCAAAAGCATCATTTCAGTTGACGTAATGGCTCACAAATCTACAAACGATTAGCATTTAAATGATACGATTTTTAAACTAAAATACTAGCGAAATAAGCAAAAGGAATTCAACGAGTTAATAGGGATTCTTAAAATTCGAATTAACTAACAGCAAATAAATTTACAGTAAACATTGAGAGCAGCTCCACTTTACTGCAGCTCCTTAGTCATTTGTTCAATCGCATTTCCAGCACAAACAATTCACACGTCTAGAGAAAAAAAAAAAACAAACGAGGACGCGTTCCCGGCAATTAATGGAATTACTCGACATTTCAGAGACAAAAAGCTAAAAGCATTTTCATCACCGAGTTATCGGAATTCTATAATTGCAAACTTCCGAGCGGCATCTAAAAATCACCGGCTGTATGGATTAAAGAATATCATCAGCGGTAACATGGCGAAAGACGATGCAAAATCAGACTTGCTAAACGAGCTTCCGACGACCGGGCGCAATTAAATGAACGGAGAAATCACGAAGCGTAAATCCTAAATAAATGAAACGCACGGGTTGTGGCGCTGAATACATCCATGCAAATTCATGCGGCGTGAGTGATTAACTTTCAATCTTTTTTTGATTGTTAACTTGGAAAATATTCGACAATAAAACTGAGAACTAGGGAAATTTATTGTCTACTGAATTACCAAGGGCAGGTTTTATTCATTTAAATTTCAGTTCCTCGTAAATTATACTTATATAATTCTTTATCTTCGGACAGAATCCTTCCAATTTAAGTTTGAATTTACTTTAAATTACATAAAATCTATGTTTGTTGAAAATTATAGGAACAAAATGATCATAAATCAATCAGTATATATGTTACTATTTTAGGATCGCGACCAAGTAGTGGATCCCAGCTTTCCTTCAAGAAACAAACATAATTAAACAATGCGTAATAATCTACTTCAAACGAAGAGCGAAATGTGCAAAACTTAGTTTCAAAACATAATTTGAAAGTGGTCAAATTGAATCGTGAGCGAGTAAAAGCAGAAAAACAAGTTTACAAGATTTAAGCTTTCACGAATCATTCAGCTAATTGTTTACCGATGCAAGTCGGCATTAATGAACGCTAAGCATCGACGAGTGATTTCTAAAAGCAACTAAAATTAAATCCCAGGGTAAAAATATAGAAGTTCATTCGCACGGGAATTTCCAACGATGATTAATTTAGAAAGCTTCTCATTAATGATATTGTATAACACGGCACTCAACTGTGTTTAGCATAAATAAGAAAGTAATTATAGTGAATTTGATCAGCTACTGAGAGCGTACGTTTTGCAAAGAACTGAGGATTTTTATGTATTAAATGTTGCATTCGATGCAATAAGAACCCGCCTGCAACGGCCATCGAGGTTTATCGTGAAGATATTTTATGTGGCGTAAGTAACATGAAATACCACTTTCAGCTTCAGCCATGTTCAGCGCTAGTAGAATGGACAATCGAGAAGATACTCGGACATGATTTTATAGATGAATGATGAGCACAGCAAAAAGATGAAATTCCGAAAGTTCAGGGAAGAGATATGAATAAATCTGTACAATGTAGATAAATCTGTACGCAAAAATCTCGAATAACTCTAACAAGCCAACACTATGTCAAAACTGATGAACAATATAGTAGGATAAAAAATCGTTTTGAAAATATCAAGCTGTGCCATGAGGTGTCGGAAACTGAAATCAGCACGCACATAAGAAATCTGTGTCGGAATTCTATCATGGAACTGAGAGCATTGAAGAACATCTTCGATTAAAAATAATTCATAGTTCTTTCATTTTCAATTTTATTCCATTTTGATTCCAGAAAACTCGGAGCTTTATTCTAGCTATATTTCAAGGTCCTAGGATCCATACGTGTTTCGATAGTCTGACAATAAAATATGCTAGGAAACAACACGTCTTGTATGAACAGCTACTGTGAAAGTGAATATTTTAACTTGAGATTCATCCTTCAACTCGAGTCCCCTTCCGTGTCACAGAGATATCAAGTCAAAGAAATAGTGATGCGAGTCCAGGATATAAGCCGAGTTCAAACAGAAGCTCTGGCTCTAATTTATTTACCACTAATTAGATTATTCATAGGAACGTCGTGTAAAGCGTTCACCGAGTAGCATAATAATTGCAAAATTGAGGTATAAAATACTGGAGCTGCTCAGCAGCTTACCTCACGCTAGGCAATTGTGAGGTCTACACTATATACTAGTACTAGGATCTACTTGTACTAGGATCAACTGGTACTAGGATCAACTAGTAGTAGGATCTACTAGTTCGAGAACCTACTAGTACTAGAATCTACCAGTAATAGAATCTACTAGTATTAGGATCTACCAGTACTAAAATCTACCAGTACTAGGATCTACTAGTACTAGAATCTACCAGTACTAGAATCTACCAGTACTAGAATCTACCAGTACTAGAATCTACCAGTACTAGGATCTACTAGTACTAGAATCTACCAGTAATAGATCTACTAGTACTATATCTACTAATCTACTAGTACTAGGATCTACTAATACTAGGATCTACTAGTACTAGGATCTACTAGTACTAGGATCTACTAAGACTAGAAAATACTAGTACTACGTAGTACTAGGATCTACTAGTAGTAGAATCTACTAGTAGTAGGATCTACTAGTATTAGAATCTACTAGTACTATTATAAGCTGTAGGACTCATAGGAAGAAAAGGTTACAAGTAACAAACTAGTTAATTCATGCGTAAAAAGTAAACCTTTAAGTATGCCTAGTATGTAATTCAATCACTCTATTAATGAGAACTAAATACTTGAACATCATAAAGAGAAAATTTGGTTGTCTCTCAACAAAACATGACAATTTTATTTTGAAAAATGAAAGGATTAAAATCCGCTAATTAGGTGAAATAAAATGCATGTACACATGTTTGAAGTAAAAATATTTGCCTAATAACCTGATGTGAAACAATTTAAATTTGTTTAAAAACTTATTATTCTTGCAGATATATTTCAAAATATTTATGTATAACGTGCGTCAAAAAGCAGTTCAGTGTTTTTAAACAATTATGTCGTAATGGAAGGCTTTTAATCAGAGTATTTGCATTGTATATTTTACACATGGCAGGCTTCATCTCAACGATAAATCAACACGAAAATGGACTTGCACGAGGCAGCTGCATCAAAAAACAAAATGAGCTAATTATCTCCTTGCATTTATTGGTGCAACGGATAATTATTATTATCTGAGAGTAGGTTGTAGATACAAATCCTCATGTGTTTACCAGCAGACGACAGTTTATACAGCATATGCGTCACGAGGCTGGGAACCATAATTCTGGATGGGAACCTTCGTAAGGCCTCCAGTAACTGACAAGTACGCTGCCATGTAACGCGCGTTAGAGTTACTCCGACCTAACGGTCGACGTCTTAGCATTACAGCGGTTGGACAAAATAAGGGACATTTTGATATCGCAATTTTTGAACATGTTGCAAACAATGAAAACGTGACATATTTTTATGTTTTATTGTTGCTGCTAATTGACATTTTATCCTGGCAGAGATATTTTTAGTAAACTTTTTTGTGTCTATGACCTAACCTATAAAAGGCAAACCTCTCACACTTTAAAAGAGGCCAAATTGTTAGTGCCCGTATGGCAGGTGCTAGTGTGACAGAAACTTCCCGAACGCTTGACGATTCTAGAGGTACTTTCTAAAAAGTAATGAATGCTTTTGAAAAAGAAGGAAAAACTTCCTCAGTAAAGCACAGTTCTGGACGCAAGTCGAAGTTGTCCGAGAGAGACCGTCGGTACCTAAATCGAATTGTGAGGGACAATCGAAAGACCACGACTGTTAAATTTACTGCAGTCCTCAATGGACACCTACAGCACTGCTACAGTTTCCATAAAGACTGTCCGCCGAGAGCTGCACTGATCTGGATTCTAGCAGCAATTAGAAAACCTCTGGTTTCAAATACAAATGCTTGGATCAAAGCGTTTGAGTGGTGTAAAAACCGGCAGAATTGAGCTCTTCAGCAGGAGAAAAATGTGATTTTCTCTGTAGAATCCTCGTTTACCTTATTTCTAACCTCTGGCTTCCTCCAGACCGTAAATTATGGCGGGCGATCTGTGATGATCTGGGATGCTATTTCTTGGAAATCCGGCGGACCAATGATTTCTCTTCATGGAAGAATCAACGGCCATGACTATTTAGGAATATTGGAGGACCAAGTTTATACATTTTTTTCGCGCACTGTTTCCGTAGGATAACGCCATCTTTCAAGATGATAATACCGAGATTCATACAGCTGGAATTGATAAAAAAAATGGCACTAGTAACATTCTAATTAAGTTGAGCTTCTCATTTGGCCACCACAATCACAATCTCGATTCAAAAGCGCGAGTCTTGATTCTTATCATTCGTTTTTCAGATCAAAGAAGGTCGTTATTTGCATGGCTATTCACTCGCATCACGAAACAAGTATTCCAACGACTGAAATGAATCAGATTCTTCACGGACAAACTATGTAAAGATATATAGTCACGTGTTCAAATGAAACACTGCGCTTTATATGTTAGATGATCATCATTGTTGAAATTTTGTTCACTGATAGATGTGATAATTCATCAAATACAACTAACTGATCGTCTTTCATAGATGAAGATAGCGGGAGGCCATAATTCTGAATCGAGAGAAATAAAACAAGCTTGGGTAAAACGGAAAAGATCAAGCGCTCTACGTGATTTAAGAGGATTCATCGAATAGGAATTAATGTGATGAAAATTAACTTAGATAATTTAACAATTATGAAGGTTCGTCGACGTTTAACATTCAATGGGTAGAATGAATATCATGTAGAAAAGATGTGGCTTGGCTGCGCACTTACACAGATATTGCTGAAATAAAGCAATATATATATTATACATTATTGCTGCAGCATAATAAATTTATATTCAATGATGTCCATATCATCACAGCACTGCAGCCGCAGCAGACTCGATGGTGCCCACGATTATCAACTGTATTAGCCAAAAACATTTCTTAATGTTCAAGTATGCAATAGAAATATGATGTTCCGATAAAAGCATTTAAAAACCATAAACAGAAAAAAAAATAATTATAAATATATATATCTAGTGAAATTTATTCATTAAGATATACCTTTTCATTTGACCCCAGCAACTTAAGTACGGTGGCGCCTCAAGTGTCATTGACGGTAAACGTAATTTGTTGGCCGTTGTTGAACTAACCTAACGGCGGCCCGAAAGCTAAAGTGACCGACGGCTGACTGAAGGCTAAACTGACCGAAGCGGCCCAAAGGCTGAATTGCCCGACGGCGGCCCAGTGACCGACGGCGGACCGAAGGCTGAACTGACCGACGGCGGACAGAAGGCTGAACTGACCGACGGCGGACAGAAGGCTGAACTGACCGACGGCGGACAGAAGGCTGAACTGAACAGCCCGAAGGTAGAACTGACCTAGCGTCAGCCCGAAGGTAGAACTGACCTGACGGCAGCCCGAAGGTAGAACTGACCTAGCGTCAGCCCGAAGGTAGAACTGACCTGACGGCAGCCCGAAGGTAGAACTGACCTGACGGCGGCCCGAAGGTAGAACTGACCTGACGGCGGCCCGAAGGTAGAACTGACCTGACGGCGGCCCGAAGGTGGAACTGACCTGACGGCGGCCCGAAGGTAGAACTGACCTGACGGCGGCCCGAAGGTGGAACTGACCTGACGGCAGCCCGAAGGTAGAACTGACCTGACGGCGGCCCGAAGGCTGAACTGACCTGACGGCGGCCCGATATTGCGTGTCCGGCAGCAGGCCGCTCAGCGTGTAGCTCTCAGCAGGGATGTGCTCGGTCAGCTCCGTCCAACGCTCGAACTGTCCGCCCCAAACCTGCCGCATACAGAGAACACATTTTTAACCTATATATATTGATACACTAACTTCCGTCAATACCAATAATATAAAATATACCTATTCGCTTTTAAAACTTTTTAAACTTTTTAAAGAAATATGTCGGGCCTTTCTTCGTCAGCTTGTCACAGTTAGAATGATCAGAATAAGTGTAGAGAGTTAGGTGAATGAGTCACGGTTGGTGCATATGACCTAGAATAAAAACTTGAGATCGGTGCTCGTAATTAACTTAAAAATGTGAAAATTTCAGGCCTTAGCTTTAGATGATTCGCATTTTAACGGTTAGAAAATTTTAAAAAATAAAGCCGAACTGCAAGGCTTATTCTACATCAGAGGTTCCCAAAGTGGGCGATATCGCCCCCTTGGGGCGGTGAAAAGATCTGGGGACCTCAGGTGAGGAAGAAAAAGGCGGTAGAGGGGCGGTAAGGGGGGCGGCAGCCCGCGAAGTCGAAGTCAGAAGTTCGTGCTTTTGTTTGACGATTTGTACACAACACATGCAGAACATGACTCCGACTCGAATAAATTTTCTATAGCCAAAACATACCTTTTGTTAGTTAGGAGAATTTATATTCAAAATTTCGTTCGAATTTGTTCAGAAGTTTGGAAGAAATTCTTTGATCACTGCGAATTTCGACCCATATCGCCATGTAACTCCCGAATGAAGGCGAAATTTAAAAATTTTTCACAAGCTAAACATCACTGTTAGGTCCTAATGAATACGTTTTCCATGTTTTATCGAGCTGTGCTCATTAGTTTGGGAGATATTCCTAGGTCACTGAATTTGGAGATTGGCCGTGAGACCGGCTGCGAGACCGGCCGTTAATTTGTCCGAGCCGTCTTGAATTTTTAGTGCTGAAACAGTTAAAACTGTAAAAAATATATTGGTCTACTAAATGGGGTTCTATTTGTGAAATACACATTTGTGTTCAACCTTTCTCTTTAAAATTGAATTGTACTAAATATCAAGAAAGAGGCGTAGGTATGTGTCTGTCGAGGGGGGGGGGCGCTAGAGATTCACTAGGGAGCCAAAGGGAGCGCCAGCCTGAAAAAGTTTGGGAACCACTGTTCTACATGATCAAGTAAAATATAAAACATCAGAACAATTTATATTGAGCTGAAAAATAAAACGCTGGGTACGTTGCAGAAGTTAGATGTTACGACTCCTGAGCATGCAAGCATTAGACTAGACAAACTAGGATAAACTATGACGTCATTAATACCTTTAGAAGGACGCAATTAATATTTTTAGAAAGAAGTAATTAATCCCTCTTGAGGATGTAATTACTACCTATAGAAGACATTATTAGTAGCTCTATAAGACGTAATTATACCTCTATAAGACGTAATTAATACCACTAGAAAGACGTAATTACTACCTATAGAAGACATTATTAGTAGCGCTATAAGACGTAATTAATACTTCTAGAAAACGTAATTAATACCTCTAGAAAGAAGTAATTAATCTCTCTTGATGGATGTAATTACTACCTATAGAAGACATTATTAGTATCGCTATAAGACGTAATTAATACTTCTTTAAGACGTAATTAATACCTCTAGAAGACATAATTAATACCTCTAGAAGACATAATACCTCTAGAAAGACGTAATTATTACCTCTAGAAAGACGTAATTAATACCTCTAGAAGACGTAATTAATACCTCTAGAAGACCTAATTATTACCTCTAGAAATACGTAATTATTACCACTAGAAGACGTAATTAATACCTCTAGAAAGACGTAATTATTACCTCAAGAACGTAGTTGGTAATGGGAGAGTCGCCCTCCTGGTGAGGCGGTGACCACGACACGGTTATGGCGGTCGCGTTGTGACTCCGCAATCTGGGTGTGGTGTGGAAAAATAACAACAATTGCTATTCATGCGAACATGTCAAAATCATTAAGAAACCATCTTCAAAATAATTGTCAACATCATTTATGGCTAGATGTCAACATCAAGACTAATAGCGCACAATTTAAAATTCAGAATTGTTTTTCAAAAGTACACGCAGTCAGTATACTAACATAGAACGTTATTAACAGATTTAAAATAGGAAAAATCAGGAGAAATAATTTCGACAGTTTCGAAGCAGAACGAAAAAACAATCTATGACACTTCCGTGGGTCGAAAATGAGGACCTCGAAATCAGGCCCTCGTGAGGGCCGTAACTGCTACGGCACCCTCTCTCGGACGCACACACAGAAAAATCAACGAGTCATGTAGTGCAAATAGTAACCCACATAGAACTGGTAAGGGCTTTTCATAAGGTCAAACTGAGTCAGAATAACCCACACAAGCACTAAAATGCATCGCTACCTCAAAAAAGACTCGCTCTTTTCTCTGAGTGTGCACTTTGAGCGCTAACTCAGAACTGCTGGTGCCAGCGAGTGAATCGCACTGGGTTCGAAATAAGACTCGGGACGTAACGGTTACGCGCGCTAAAATGTTGAGTAAATGAGAAAAATATTGGCGGGTAAAAAAACGTGGCCGCCAGAACAACTTTTACGATCGTCCGAGACGCGTAACTCGGTTCAATATTGAAATTTCTAGAAGAAATCCGCCATCTACCGTCACAATTCCTTTGAAAAGAAAGCATTGCCACAGACGAAAAACTGAGAGTAGTACAGCTGAACCACCGAAACTAAAATTCATTTCAAACAAAACCAAATAGCGTATGAGTTAAAAATATCTCAACAAAAATCAATAAATCATATTCTTCTTAATTCTACACACAATGCAACCGAGAACACAGGACGCGAATAAGCCGCATTTATGATGACAGGCATATTACAGTATGAGTGACAGGCGCTTCTCACCACGCAAATAACATTGAAACTACATTTAATTGCCGTATTTTTTACATTATTATTAACATTATCACTATTCTACGAAGCGATTGCCGTGGCGTCTGCTTCAAGCGAACTTTGAGGGCACCTTATACACAAGTGTGCTAGTAAGGAAAATATGAAAAGACACGAGAAATGATAAAAACGAATATGATATAAATGATAAGAACGATAATTATGCGTACATTACAACGTTAATTAATGTCATCTGCCTACCGTCAATGCCGATAACCTCGCCAGAAGCACCGAAGTCACCGGCCTTCACTAGAAACGATCAATTTGTAAACAAAACTGAACCCCTTCTAGCGCGATCGAAAGTTTCAGTTATTATAAGGCGATGGAACCCTACAAATCATAGTTTTCTTTAGAATTATAAGGTTTTTAGTTAGTGACATGCGGCGTGGTATGTGCAGTTTCTGCTGAGTGGCGACTTATTTGGTATTGACGATAGCTGCTGAGTGGCGACTTTAGTGACATTGACAGTAGCTGTGGAGTGGCCACTTGTGTGTCATTGACGGTAGCTGCAGAGTGGCGACTTTAGTGGCGTGGACTGTAGCTGCTAAGTGGCCACTATTTGACATAGACGGTAGCTGCAGAGTTGCGACTTATTTGATATAGACGGTAGATGCAGAGTGGCCACTATTTGGCATAGACGGTAGCTGCAGAGTGGCGACTTTAGTGGCATTAACGGTAGCTGCAGAGTGGCGACTTATTTGATATAGACGGTAGACGCAGAGTGGCCACTATTTGGCATAGACGGTAGCTGCAGAGTGGCGACTTTAGTGGCATTAACGGTAGCTGCAGAGTGGCGACTTTAGTGGTATTAACAGTAGCTGCAGAGAGGCGACTTTTGTGTCATGGTACTATAGTGGGTTTGCCATGCACTGACCTGGGAGCTGAGGGAGGTCCCGGTAGTTGCGTGGGGCTGGGCGTGGGGCGCGGGGCAGCTGATGGCAGCAGCAGGGTCAGCGTGGCAGAGGCTGACGAGCTGCCTGACGCTGACGTCGCCCGACACCAGAACTTGCCAACGTCTGACGGCCGTACGTCTGATGAGGCAAATATTAACAATATTAATAATACATGGAAGATCTGGCGGGAACAACTAGCTTTGGATTTACCAAATATACGAGGTTATGTACGGTTTCGTTTTATTCTATTTTTGTATTTTCGATATTATTCGATTGAAGTCTTATTGTATCCTAACTTCTCCCTGCAGTCCAGATATAATGATAATATCAGAAAGATATTGATTAATAAAATAATGTACTTGTAATGAAAATCAATACATAATCAAATGCTTCCGAAATATCGCGGCCACAGAAAACCAATAATTTAACGACTTAATTGAAAAACCTTTGAGAAATTATCTGGGAATGAAATGATCAAATCAATGCAAAAAAAAAAAAATGCAAGTTCGGCTTAGCCAGCTTTCACGGTACACTTTCAAGTAAAGACATGTATCCTCATCATCAAAACGCAGTGACCAAAAGTGCGTTCAAATCAGGAATCTTCCGGGATCCCTGCAGTGAAAAAATTATTCGACACATCCTAGTTCGCCGTAAAAATAGCTCAAATCAAGCGCTCAAAGCAGGAATTTGGCAAACTAAAACTCGAAAAAATTTTGAGATATGTGGAAGATTGAATTTTCCACGGAATTTGCACTCAGCTCACTTCAATAAGCATTTGTTGCGATAAGCCGATCAGTTTTGGCGCAAAAACTCACAAGTAAAGTAAAAAAGCAATGCGACCCGACAAAGGAATATTTGAAGAATTCACACAGCGCCATCCTATATGAACTCAGAGCTTCATAAAAATCCGATCGTTGCTGATGTAAAGGCAGATTTGGCCGCAAGATTATACATTTTTCAGAGATAAGTGAGAAGATATGTCAGAACTGAAATCATTCACGCTTTCTCCGAGCACGAAATCTGACGATGAATCTAATATTTAACTTGTTTTCTGTCAAGCCGTTTTAAAATAACGGATAAAAACTCGTTTACAGAAGATTAATGTGCGAGTAAAATGATAACTCGCAGAAAATTTTGCAATGCGACGAAAGAAATTGGAATATTCAGTTCCAATAAATGCGAATATCATAGAGTATAAGATAGTGTAAGAACGTAAACGTCATAAAAATATGAACGAGATAATTTTCCATAATAATTTCAACTCACATGAAAATATAAAGACTTTTCACAGGAAAACCACCTAATTAATGTAGATAGTAAAATTCACTGCATTAAAAAACTAAATAATTAATAATAACAGCAGCGACCAAAAATCTTAATCTATTACGATAAGACCTTGAGAACAAAAAGTACGAGCTAAATTAGGCGTGTCGTTTACGGCCCTTGCATAAATTAAATATCCGACATGAAAAATTATACACAAAATTTTCATAAATATTCATAATGTCAGACTAAACGATACACTGAACGGAATATTTTAGAGCACAAAAAACTCCTGACGCACGGCACTCATTATAAAAACATGAACGGGGCCAAAATTTCCACACTAATCAAGCGACAGCATGCAGACGAGACGAATTTTCGTGAACTCTACGGATAAAGCACAGAAGATTTAAGTACATTGCATTGTTTTAAAGCTGATGCCTTTGTAAGGTGTCTGGCACAAAATTTTAGAATACGAAGTCGTTTAAAGCAGCAATTAAAAATGTAAAAAGTTTGGCAGTTGTATCTAATTAGACAAGTAACTACCGTATATTAGTTAGTGATAAATTAACCTATGGAACTCACCGAGGAAAGTATCCTCAAAATCACTTTTTTACAGCCCAGATTTTTACTTTAAATAATCTTTGAGCGCGTCAATGAGCAGTGAAACAAATAACGAATTTTTAGACGCATTCGATTAACTTTGTTAAACACGATAACGAACATCTAGGTTAATAAATAGAAAGTTTTCGTATCGGTTAACCTAATTAGACATGTTTAGAGAAAAGAGCTCATCAAAGCGGGCAGCAAATGTCTATTTAGTAAACATTTTGTTCCGAAGCTGGAACACTCGAGTCCAGAGGAGCCGACATGCAATGGTGATGGATACGAGCATTTTTATGCGCTTCTCGAGGCATTACCTAATTTCAGAAGCATTTTAACCGCTTCACGTCCTATAATTGCCGCCAAGTCTACCTGTTATTCCTAAATTAAATCATTACAAGTTCATCAGAGTAAAACAATGTTAAAAGTATATTAGCGCAAAGCCATTGAGCTTTAGCTGCGTGGTAAACACAGCACATGCAGTCTTTGTTTTGGGGATTGTTAAACACACGAACAACTGTCACCAAGTTGACAACAAACGAAACCATATCAAGAGGTGTTAAGCGTCGGTAAGAAATGATTATGATGCTTCTGATTGTTAAAAAAATAAATACGCACCAAACGGCAGCTAAAAACAACAAGCAACTCCCATAGTTCTAAAAGGCAGGCACAATACTGCTTAAATTAATTTATTTTACAAATAGAAGTGATGCCGCAACCACAGATGATACGTTAAGGGGAGTTTTGAAAGTTTCGCGCAATTATACAAAACTAGTGTTTAATTTGACTCGATTTAATAATATTCGATTATCATATTCAAGATTATTTGATTTGAAAAAAGAATAACGACTGAATTTAAAAACGAACTGCAAAATAAAATTTTACCCGCAATTTATTGATTTAGCAAGGGATATAACGCAGAGCACATGATGGCTCCACAAGTTTAGGCCTATAATGATAAAGTAATAGTTATGTCGAGCGGATGCATGACACCGGGAATGATGAGGGATGATCATGAGACGACCCACGATGGTATCCGAGCTCGTTAGCGATATTAATGGACAAAAATGAGGCAACGCCAGCTAACCGAATCAACTCTCGGGTACGCACTCTATTCACTGGAGAAACTTCGGCATAAACTTTAGCTAAAGTTCTGCAAGGAAAGAGAAGAAGTTGGCTCGTTCTCGTTCTTCACAGCCAAGCTTGTGAAAAAAACGGAAGGGGCCCAAATTATACATAAATTGGCTTAATTTTCGAGACCATCCGTATCATTTGTAGGGAGTCTGATTGCAAAGAAAATTAACTGCAGCTTCGTAGACAAACGAGTCCTTGTGAGTGAATTCTGAGACACACGTCCTGACATTGAGCGGAGACTGCGATGGTGTCGGAATTCGACGCTTGATGACGGAAAATTTTGAGTGAAGATACAATGATTGTTCGAGGATGACAGACATTTCGTAAGGATTGCTGAAATTGCTTGATGCCAGAAGAAACTGAGTAAAGTTACAGTGATTGTGCGGAGATGACAGAGATTCTTTTAAACCAGAAAAAATTGCGTGAGGATTCAGAGAATGCGTGAGGATGGCATGCAGAGATTGCTCGAGAAAATATGCAGAGATTGCATAAGAAAGGCAGAAGTGACTTGTTGCCACAATAAATTGAGAGAGGATGGCAGAGATTGAGTGAGTAGGACGGAAATAGTACAGGTGCCAAAGGAAGAAGTTTGGAAGGATATGCACTCGTAAACTTACTTGCAGCTGCTCGGTTTAGCGGTACGACAACTGACTTATTTCACAACGAACGCGGTAAATATCGGGAGTATTTTTCCCATAATACGGGTGCATCAATTAAGATATTTGACAATATGAGTACACTTTTGATAATCTTAATTTTTGTAATTCGCTAGAACTGTAGACATAGATGCACGACGTAGTAACGGAGGCTCGGAGAATATTAACACTGCGAGCATATTGATGAAATTCCCCACACAATTCGAAGCAAGTCCTAGGTTAACATTTTTCGTCGTTATATCTGCGCGTATCTGCGGAGGGGCAGGTTGAAGCGCCAGGCACCTTACACCTAAACCGATTGAAGGTCGGCTAAATTAGGCTTTGAAATTAACGCTATTTATTATTATTTTTAGATCTAACAAAAACATTTTTTAACATTAGATGATACAACCTATGATTACATTTTGGAAATAAAGGAAGCTTTAAGAAAGCGAGATCAAGCTCGACTGTTTCACCATAAACTCGCGATAACCTCGGATTGCTTTCATTTCATGATACATTGAAATAAGTGAAAAGAATGTATTCAGGGTTCCGATGACTGAGATCTGGTTTCGAATCAAAACATACTCGCCTATTAATAGGACCTAACGCAACAATGCGTATTACTTTCATTCAAGTATATGGTTAATAGGACCTAACGCAACAAAGCGTATTACTTTCATTCAAGTATATGTATTGCCTAAATTCTAGATAAAAAACAGTTCCGAGTGAAGGCTCATTACGAGATCTAGATGGATCACAACCCTGTGTTCGTGCCCCGGAAATCGTCGTGCATGATATCAAAGGAGTTTCGAGGCAAGAAAGATTGCGAGATCGCGTGTTCAAGATGCGATACGTCGGTGGTCGAAAAATGGGCTACGAAAATAGAAGACGCGGCGCACAATTAGTGATTAAAGGCATTAACGACCACGAGCTAAAACAGGGCGACGTTGTCCGTAGACAAACGCAAGCGAGATGGCCGGGCATGATGAAGGAACTCGAGATGACGAACGATCTTCTATTTGCGGTGCGATGCATCACTTGCGAAATGCAAGTTATCACGTAAGCGTTGTTTAAAAACGTTTCACCGTCAAAGTTTAAAGCCATGCCTCTACGTTGGATTGTCCGAATTCATGCAATATATCATTTAGGTGATACATAAATCTGGGTATTTTATTTCAAATCCCTGAATGGCGTGCATTATTATAATTTGAAGCATTTAATTATAGGTGAACCATGTGACATTCTCATAAGGTATAATGTAAACCTGTCTTCCATTAGACACTCCCAAGGTAAATAGCTTTTAAAAACCTAGACATGTAACTATTATTATGATTATTATATTAAAGCGTTATAAGTTATTAAAAAAATTATAACGCAACAATTATAACAAGAATATAATTGTTCAAATATAAGGATGAAATATTGCAAAACGTGATCAACCTCTTCATACTTCTCCATGAATAAATCACACAGTTATCCTGAATAGAAGTTTTTTTGTTAGAAAGCTATTTCCTAACCAATAAGTCTCAATAATTTCATAGCAATGGCAATGTATGTTTACAAAAAATATCAGTTCAAGTAAATGAACATGAACACAATGTAAAAATATTTCAAAATAAATATAGAATTATTTACTCACCGGAAACATATATGTTGAATTTTGAAATAAACATTAAATTGAACAATAAACAGTGAATATTCGTAAAACCCAATCTAGTGGCAACTGATATTTTAATACGATATAATTGTTAGGTTTTAAGTTCTTACGGTAATTCGTCAAATATATTGTCCGCCTGGTGCGTGTGTGTCATGCGCAGCATAGCTATAGTCTATTTTAACCAACGGCTACGATTTAGTTCGATGCTGGCTCTCGACTTACCTGGTTGAAGGAAATATTTGGTACGTATTTTAATTAGGAATCGTGAACTGAATATTTACCTGCGATTTTAAGATCAATGTGTTCATAGTCGAAATAAAGTGTTTTACTTAGCTTAGTTACCACATGTGCAATACTAATTTTTACTAATGTTCCCCATTGTTTTGTTTGTTTCGCAGAAACCGATTTTAATAAGAAAGTACGAAAAGTCGCGTTTTTCAAATCCTTCGTAACGAATAAGATGCTACAGNCCGCTAAAATTAGAATCCGAAATGGTCAATTCATCACCGTGAACGTAGCTCTTGACAGTCATTCATCGGACAGCTGGATTAGAGATGATCTAATCGAACAGTTGGGTGCTGATACTCGTCCCACCAAGGTCTTTTTGAGTACCATGGAAAACGTGAAAAAGGAAATCGAGACTGCCATTTTGACGAATTTGGAGATCTCCCCACTAGACGGCGGTAAAATAACGTCAATTCCTGTTCTATTTACGAAGCTGTCAGCAAGCTGGCCTTTTTCGAGGAATGATATTCCCACTTATAAAGATGTTGAAAATTTGCCTTATTTGGAAGATGTGCCATTTGATTTCGTGGACGTCGACGTTGGCGTTCTGATAGGCCTGAACTCGTCTGGTCTCATTAAGACCTTTTCTACGGTTGATGGTGAGTGGGACCAACCGTTTGCATCCCTTCACTGGCTCGGTTGGGCGTTCAACGGTCCAGTAACCAGACGTAAGCAGGGAACCCGTTGCAAGCGATCTAAATTGAATATTCACAACCTGGAAGCGGACATAGAAAGCTTCTTTTCGCATGACTACTTTGAGCCTGATGACCAACCTTCTCAGTCGGTAGAGGACGAAAGGTGGCTCAATAAGGTAAGAAATAGTTTACGACGTACTTCGAATGGAAAGTATGAGATTGAGTTGCCGTTCTACGATGATGATGTTTCTTTCCCGCTGAACAGAGCTCAAGTCGAGGTAAGATTTGCGTCTCTGCTGAGAAAATTCAGAAAGGACGAACGTTTTCAGGATGAATACAAAAAATTCATGAATGGTTTATTGGAAAGGAATTATATTGAGAAGGTGCCTCAAGATGATATTGCAGCTCCTGACGGCAAGGTATGGTACTTAACCCACCATGCGGTGTATCACAAACAGAAGAAAAAGATTAGAGTTGTTTTCGACTGTTCTTTGAAATTTAATGGAGTCTCTTTGAATGAAAAATTGATGCAAGGGCCGGATTTGACGAATAATTTGACCGGCGTCCTTTTACGTTTCAGGGAAGGCATTTGTGCATTTACTGCAGACATAGAACAAATGTTTTATCAGGTTAGAGTGCCCTTAAAACAGTCTAATTTCTTGAGATTTCTATGGATTGATGACGCTACTGGTTTGACTTCAGAATATCGGCTTAAAGTCCACGTGTTTGGTGCCCGTAGTTCGCCGAGCGTTGCCAATTTTGCCCTGAGACAGGCTGCCATTGATTTTTCAACGGACCTGCAGACCAAAGGTACGATTTTTCAAAATTTCTACGTGGACGATGTTCTTAAATCGGTCGGAGGGGTGCGAGAAGCAGCAACCTTGTACGGGAACATCAAGAGTGTCCTTTCGCAGGGAGGCTTTAACTTAACTGGATTTTGTGCCAACTCTAAGGAGCTCGTAAATTCGGTTCTTGGCATCGAGGAGTCGAGCGTTGTCGAACCTGTTCACGAAATAGCCGGATATGAGCTGAATAGCCCGACTCTCGGTCTCACCTGGGACACCGAACAGGATGTGTTAATGTACAAGTTCAACTGGCCGGGCCAAGAGGCGACCCGTCGAGATGTGTTGAGCGTGGTTGCATCGATATACGACCCTTTGGGCGTTGCTTCACCTGCCGTGATAAAAGGCAGGAAAATATTCCAAGAGTGTTGTCGCCTCAAGTTGGCCTGGGACGATGTGTTACCTACCATCCTACACAATGCTTGGATGAAGTGGGTTTGCAGCATTAAGGAACTGAACTTGATAAAGATCCCAAGATGCATTAGAGCCCCACGAGGAGCATCAGACGAAGCGGAATCAGTCGAACTCCACGTATTTTGTGATGGAAGCGAAATGGCCTATGGAGCCGTTGCTTACGCAAGGTTCGTTTCGTCACGTAGAGTGGAAGTAAGTCCACCCTTGTTTGCTAAATCACGTCTTACGCCGTTGAGTAGAAATACTCTGAAAACTATTCCTAGGATCGAACTCTGCAGTGCGAAATTGGGCGTGGAGATGGCCTGCGTGCTGACGAGGGAATCTCAAATTTCATTTGACAAGAGGTTCTTTTGGTCCGACTCAATGACAGTTCTTGGTTACATCAAAAATGAGACAAAGCGGTTCCATCGTTTTGTGAGCAATCGTATTTCCTTTATCAGAAGCCATACATCTCCGACAGACTGGAACCATGTCTCCTCGGCAGACAACCCTGCTGACATAATAAGCAGAGGTTCCACTGCAGGAGGATTGTCAAGCAGCGAACTATGGAACAGAGGTCCTTCATTTTTACGTGACGCGCTCCAGATTCCCAAAGAGGTTCCAGCTCTCGAAGTCGATGACGTAGAGATTAAAAGTGAGGCGACAGTCTTCAAGACCTGCAAGTCTCAAGAAAACCCTACAGATATTTTGCTGCAATCCTCGTCCTCTTGGCTAAAACTAAAGGCAAAGGTTGCCTGGTTAAAAAGGTACGCAAGTTACTTGCGAACACGTGCGTCAATTCCCCGACGAGGAATCTCTCTACAAGAGTTGAGTGCTGCTGAACACGCAATTTTGGTATACGTACAAAGAGAGGCATACCCGCAACTAAAAGGGGAAATACTAAATAGAAATGTAAAATGTATTCAATTGAAAAAATTGAATCCTTTCATTGACGATGGCGGTTTGATGCGTGTTGGTGGACGCCTATCGTTGAGCTCTGCCAAGTATTCAGTGCGCCACCCCGTTCTGCGGCCGGGAACCTCCAGCATCAGCGTGCTGATAGCTGAAGAAGCGCATCGCTTGTGCGGTCATCTAGGTAAGTCCACTGTGCTCTCAGCGCTCAGGACCAAATTTTGGATTGTTGGTGCGTCAGTTTTGATAAAGAAAGTCCTCCGCGATTGTTTGATTTGTCGCAAATACCAGGGTAAACCCATGACGCAGCTGATGTCGGACCTGCCGTCATCAAGAGTTGAGGGTGACGTACCTCCCTTCACTCACGTGGGCGTGGACTACTTCGGACCCTTCAGTGTCGTTCACGGTAGGAAGTCAGAGAAGCGTTATGGAGTAATTTTTACGTGCATGAGCTCACGGGCGATTCATCTAGAGATCGCACCTGCACTCACAACAGATTCCTTTTTGAACGCTTTCAGTCGATTTGTGAGCAGAAGGGGCAACGTCTCTTCAGTCACAAGTGATAACGGCACCAACTTCGTCGGAGCCTACAGAGAACTGAAAACCTTGATCGAGTCATGGAATAAATCAGACATTGATGCATATATGACGCGACATTGCATCGAGTGGAAGTTTAATACTCCCTACGCAAGTAATTTCGGTGGAGTTTGGGAGAGGCTGATCCGGATCGTCCGCAAGGTTTTGTCATCCTTGTTAAGCGAACAACCGGTAAAGTTATCGGACGACCTCCTTTCGACCTTAATGTGCGAGGTGGAGGCCATCGTAAATAACAGGCCTCTAACTGCCGTAAGCTATGATCCTAACGACCACGACGCACTAACGCCAAATCATCTCCTGCTTTTAAATTCCTTGGATACCTTTCCTCCTGGTTTGTTCACCTCTTCAGACGCGTACCACTTGCGTCGATGGAAGCAAGTGCAATATCTCGCCGACCAGTTTTGGAGCCGTTGGCGCCGTGAATATTTGTCGCTTTTGCAGAGCCGTCAAAAGTGGAGCTCAACAAAACGACCGATACAGGAGGGTGATCTGGTTCTGGTGGTGGATCAGAACTTGCCTCGCAACAATTGGCCTCTTGGGCGCGTGGTTGAGGCGCTTGAGAGTGCAGATGGAAGAAAACGTTCAGCCAAGATTCGGATCGCCAAATTTCGTGACTCTTCCGTCACTCGATTGGGCACATTGATAGTGGAGCGTCCAATAACCAAGCTGATTCTTTAAGAACTTCAGATGAGCTTTTTTAAATATTAAATTTGTGTTATCTCAAAATTTGGGGCCGGTGTTAGGTTTTAAGTTCTTACGGTAATTCGTCAAATATATTGTCCGCCTGGTGCGTGTGTGTCATGCGCAGCATAGCTATAGTCTATTTTAACCAACGGCTACGATTTAGTTCGATGCTGGCTCTCGACTTACCTGGTTGAAGGAAATATTTGGTACGTATTTTAATTAGGAATCGTGAACTGAATATTTACCTGCGATTTTAAGATCAATGTGTTCATAGTCGAAATAAAGTGTTTTACTTAGCTTAGTTACCACATGTGCAATACTAATTTTTACTAATGTTCCCCATTGTTTTGTTTGTTTCGCAGAAACCGATTTTAATAAGAAAGTACGAAAAGTCGCGTTTTTCAAATCCTTCGTAACGGATAAGATGCTACAATAATAATAATGGAATACAATAGCAATTTAACTACAATATGATACAAAAAATGGAAAATGAAACAACTACATTGAGTAAAAACACGCGATCGCCACGCACCGCTGATCTGCAGAGTGCCAGACCCGAGGACGGTGTAGCGCGGGTGGTCGGCGGGTATGGGCGTATCATCGCCCTCCCTCAGCCAGGCTATGGACGGCGTCGGGTCGCCCTGGGCCTGACACCGGAACATGGCAACGGAGGACCTCGCTACTGATACATCGCTGGGACGCACTGCCAGCAAGGGTGGCGGGAGGCGGGTAGTGGCGGGCACTCTGAGTAACGCCCGTGACACGATAGACCCCGACGCCGACACGGCGGCACAGGTATACCATCCAGCCTGGTCCCGACGTACCTGAAGCACAGCATGTGTTCTTGAGACGTGGCTATAGTGTCTTACTAGCGGACGTGATACTGTATCTTAAATGACACGTATCAATTAAAGACACAAACCCATGTATCGCCAGAAAATAGAACGAAAATATATTTATTGTTAAGTTCATTCTATAATCCACTGCACACGCACAGATTTTCGGTATGAAATTCAAGGATCGTCGATTGTAGAAATATGAATTTTACCACACGATTTTTCAGATGCGCTCAAAATGGCAGAATTTTAACCTGCTCTTAATCGCTATTGAATAACTCATGCGAATTAGTGAGAAGTGCAAGAAGGCACTTTAGACTGCAAAGGCTACGTTTTGAAATTATTACGAGGAATTGGTTGATAATAACTTCGTGATAGGCGGCACCACCAATCATGAAGGTAAACCATTAACATACCGGTATATTTAACGTTTACTCCACAATTACAGTACGATCCCGTCCCAGAGTAGGAGCACAGCAAATCTTTACTCTAATTTGGCAATTGGCTGGTACTGTCCCATATGATTACATTGATTAGATAAAAATTACTCTAGACTTCTGGTATACGCTGGTAAAAATTAATAAAAATGTCGAAAAATATTAGAATCAAACAATAAATGATTAGCGATTAGCATTTGATCGACAAGAAAAAAATCGAGAAATATCAAGTCCACTTAATCAATAACTGGAGAAATTTGGGGAACACCGACCTTACTGATGATGAGGGTGCCCTCTACATTGACCCAAATGTTGGGCGAGTCTTCTTGGTCGGCCGAGGGTGGACTGGCGCGCGGCAGCAGCAGTTTAAGGTCGTCACGGCGGCTCCAAACTACCAGCGGTGGCGGGCGACCAACAGCCAGACACTCGAAAGCCGCCGATGCGCCTTCCTCGACGGTTACGTCTTCAGGTTGCACGAGGAACTCCGGAGCGGCTGTGTGGCGGGTTACATCAAGATATTTCAATTCTAATGATATTCGTTTATGATTTTTTACAGACCTTTATACTCGTTTCTTATGTTTTAATCGTAATCATAGTCGTTTATGATATTTTAATATATTATCAACAAAACAGCAGTTTTGTTAATATTTAGCGAATTGATTGGAATGATAGGTATCAGCAAAATTAAGAGAGGATCAACGTAGATAAACATCTGCAGAGTACCGTTCGAATTCCCATGAACTCCAAATTGGAAGAGAAGCGCAGAGGCGGACTGAGACACAGAGAACGTAAAAACGGCATGAGTTCATTAAAAATGAACATGAAAAGACACAAATGCAGATGAAATTCCGAGATTTCAATGGAAAATTTTGTGGAATGTTTTGTTTTTATTTAAACAGAAAATGTGATCCTCAAAAATCAGTTAATTAATTCCAGGCTCACATTCACGTGGGTAGCATTCATCTTGATTGAGGTAATGAGCTCCCAAGAGTGTGATTGCATCGAAACTTGATGCAGCTGGAACTGGGAACGCAATCAACGAGGTTATTTTTGTTCCGTGTTTGTTTTTAATCGGTGTTTTGATTAAAAATTGCTGTTAACTTAAATTAAAATCTTCATTCCATGTCATTTGATCAGTTTTCGTGCGATTCAAATTATGCTCTCTTTGATTTGATTAATGTTCAGCGATGAAAAAATTTTCAAGTTTCTGAATGACGTTAAAACTCTCATTGATGAATACAAGTTGAGATGGAATAGGCAATTAATGTAAAGAATTTAAATTTTCAGACGAGATTGCAATCTGATTGAGCGAAAATTAAAATTTCATCCTGTAAAATTTTTACCTGCATTTATCTGTTAGGCGGAAAGCGGAAATTTCATGCATGCTTCAATTCTAGAAGAATAAAATTTGAAACCTTGATGTTGTGAATATCATCATGCTGAAAAATAACTGAATAAGTGCACTGAATATTGCCGCTCGATCGATTAAGAGGAAGATAATACAATGTCGCAATTTATAGCAATGCACTGACCATTTTAAAATAAGAATGGGGCTATGAGGAATTGGTAATTTGTTTCCTTCACCCGACAATATTAAAATAAAAGGACCCTATGAAGGTGATTATATTCGACACTACATTGTCGTCGGTGAACGATACAACACTGGTAATATATAATTAAGAAAAATACATAAGGAATAGCTAATTTCCGTTAAAACGCTGACAATATGAAAAGGACAATGAAAAAAATCACAATAAAGTAATTAACGCAAATCATTCGTTCATACGACGAATGATTTGATTTGTTTAGAGGCGTAATTGAGAGTAACTGTAACTTTTACTCACAGTAGACGGTGAGTGAGGCGTTGGCCCTCGCAGTGCCCACCACGTTGACGGCCTCACACATGTACGTGTCCTCGTCTGCCGGCGTCACGTGAGACAACCTGCGGGACAAACGTCTTTGTTTGGCGTGGAGGCAAACGCAAGACTTTGTACAGCATGCAAGACAAACCCAAGGCTTTGTTTGGCATGGAGATCAAACGCAAGACTTTGTTCAGCATGCAAGACAAACCCAAGGCTTTGTTTGGCATGGAAGGCAAACGCAACAGTTCGTCTTTGTTTGGCACGGAGAATAAACGCAACAGTTCGTATATGTTTGGCATGGAAGGCAAACGCAAATGTTCGTCTTTTTTAGCATTGGGAACAAATGCACGAATAGCTTCTTACGAAACCATTGAAAATAAATTCAAGTGAATTGGCAACCGTATATCATATGAATAGAATGTTACTTTTATCATCAAACCTCTCGTTGAACTTTGCAAAATATTCGTTACTTGAGACAGTGAATTCATGAACGTATGTTTTCCAAATTTTCTGAGTACGATTCAAACGGTAATTCACACGGAGCGATTCAAGTAACGACTGTCATAATAAAGATTATATAGTACGATAGAGGTACGCTAGGAAACCCTACAGAATTTTATTGCAACAAGCAACCATCTCCCCATACCAGTGCAGCCTACAAACATTCCTCTGCAGTTTCTGAAACATGCCCAGCAAGACGGGCAATTTTTATCAATAACTTTAGAGGGGAAAAGAGAATAAGTTAAGAGAGAAGAGGCCACGGGTGGGGCCCATGGATCACGAGCTGGGCCATCATGGCGGTCATAAAGTGGGACGACGGTCACTTGAGCGCCAGCTTGAGTATGAGGAGGGCCAGATCGTCCCAGGCTCATACCATCCCACCAAAAAACATGCAGGCAGAAAAATGGGTGGGTAAATGACCAGATTGTCCCTAGCTTATATAATTGTATTAAAGAGAATCATGCATGCTGAAACATGAATGGGTAATGTCTAAATCATGGCACACTTTCAAACCCAAATCGAGAGCAGAGAGCGGACGTAGCACTGATCAGCAATTTTACCGGACCAAAGTGGGTCAGAATCCCCCACACAAGCACAAGAAGTGAATCGCTCTTGCGGACAATGACCTGCTTATTTCTCTGTGTCGGCGCAGTCCAGGGCAAAATTTCATCTCAACAAGAGCGACCGTTCGGTGAACGGGCTAATAAATTGAATAAAAATTCCCAGGTAGGACAGACCTTGAGTCAGGTTAAAATATAAGAAGATTCTTCATGATTTCGTCATTTAAAAGAACAGCGTTAGGTTTAAGTCCGCGTGCTAAGGGAAGAAGCTTACAAACATTACTCCGGTAATAACGATTTCAGTTCACAAATTATCACCATGATACGGATCACAAATTCAGACAATTTGAAACTAGCAGCAATATTAGCGGACGAATATATAATAAGTTGGAAAAGATTTTTAGGGATAGGAGGAATTACTATAAAAATACATTCGTAATCGTTCAAATACATGAAACCATCCTAGAATTATCATTATCTTATTTTGGCCTACAATTTACAAACTGTCTTCACTTGTCAACAGTGTAAAGCGAGGAGTGAACAAAAAAAATTAATAACCAAGTATAAAAATTCAATGAACAATTCAGGGATCTGAGAAATGTTATCTTTCCAGCCGAGACATGAAAATATCGCCTCTATAGATAATAATTTTTCAACCCAGGCATCCGCAAAACAATTTCCCATGAGTTATCCACACACCTGCGTTTAGTATATATGCATAATTATAACTTCTTTCTGCTTATCCTCACAAATCAATTAAGTAAATCACAGTTTGGCAGCAAGGCAAGGAATATGACTTCCCATGTCGCATTTCATTTCTGAAAAGAGTTAATGTCGCAATATCTGACTTTTAATCTAGGTATTATTTCCATAAACAAAAAGGTGAAATCCACGTATATAACCTTGCCGACTTCATTTCTCAGGAAATACATTTGACATAATTAAAAGTTTGACTCTAGCACAATGCAAATTGTATTGAAAAAACGAAAATTTAAATTTTTTGCCGATTATTGTTCAGTGAACGTAATGCGTGACTGCAGCCGAGCCGTGGCTTCAAGGGTCACAGAATCTCAGCGCCAACGCTGCACTCAGAAAAGAAAAACGACAGAAATATTGTCCAAATAGTGACACGTATAAATAATACGTGTATGTTCAAATAGTCTGAACGTATCAATAACACGCCATTTTTCCTGGTGCCAAATAGGATGAAAATAACCCACACAAGGGTAAAAACTGCATCGCTATCCGGACAAAGTTCCACTTATTTCTTAGAGTGATGGGTTTGGTGCAGCATCAAAGTATTTCAGGCAAGAGGCATCGCAAGCCTTCTGCAGAGCAACTCATGTTGGCAGAGCAGTAGGCAGAGCAACTCATGTTGGCAGAGCAGTAGGCAGAGCAACTCATGTTGGCAGAGCAGTTGGCAGAGCAACTCATGTTGAGAGCAGTTGGCAGAGCAACTAATGTTGGCAGAGCAGTTGGCAGAGCAACTCATGTGGGCAGAGCAGTTGGCAGAGCAACTAATGTTGGCAGAGCAACTCATGTGGGCAGAGCAGTTGGCAGAGCAACTCATGTGGGCAGAGCAGTTGGCAGAGCAACTAATGTTGGCAGAGCAACTCATGTAGGCAGAGCAGTTGGCCTCTGATTTGGAAAGCAGGATTAATGGGCCGCGGCTCATGCAACATCACGTGAGAGGTCAGCACTTCTCTTGATCTCAAGAAGCCTATTTATATTATTTATCTTACCCATATTTATGTTACACATGAAAAACTTGGGTACAACGGACATCTTGTAAGCTGTCAGCAGCATTGATTTCTCACCATTGTAAAACGGAGTAAGGTGCAGAAATATTTGATTAAAGTTTACTCATTTTCTTAAAAGCACGCAAGATTAAGTAACCAGTAACCACCGCTGATGTATATTATTTAATTACTCATTGTTTCCTAACATACTGTGAAGGCTGAATCGAGGTAAAATTCATCAATAGCTTTTGCTGTGTTGCATTCGAAGTAAACTTTCTACAGGAATTAACATTTGATAATAACGTACTTCCTCAATCAGAGTTATCTTTGAAATAACTATAACATTTCAAGACGCTACACAGTACACACGTAACTACAGATTGGATATATATGAATTCAAGTTGCGTTATAAGAATTAAATTAAAACTACGACATTAGGTCGCAACTTTCGGGTACATCAATTTAGCTTAAAAATAAAATAAAATGACCAGATAGAATAAAAAAGTTCTTCCATAAGTCAGGCGATGATCAGCAACGACCATTGAGCACGGATTAACTCAATCTCAATTACGGAGGAGCGGAGGGGTGTTAAGCACTCAATTAAGATCGATCAGACGTGAGCTTTAACTGATGGCAATTCAGAGCTGAGATATTCCACTCGTATATAGCCGACAAAAGCAGCTGTTCTCGTACAAGATCAACCTTAAGGCTAACGCATGAGCCATAATTGCAAGCGATGACGTGAGCGCTGGCCTATCAGTATCAGGAGTTGGGATCAGGCTTGACTTTGATCTCAAGTTACGGTGAAAACTTCAAATAGCAAATTCAATGAGGGGAAAAATTACCAGCAATATTTTCCAATTTTTCAATTTATTTCATTATTACTGATTATTATTTAATTATTTATACTGTTGAAGATTCGATCAAAGAAATCGCTTAAGATGAAAATTAGTAATCGTTTTGAACTCATTTTTCGAACTATCGATGTTCAGATCATTCCGGACCTTTGTAGGACCTCTGCAACAATTAGGAAGAACTCCAATAAACAATTAGTAACGACACAAGAAAACTCAATAACAATTACGCTAACATAATCAGTAATAAATTCTCAGTTCTTGGTAAGACCACAAGATGATGGATGAAGGTCATCCAGCCACCATACTACTATCTCGTGTATATCCTTGCTTTTCTTAAATGATCTGATTATCTTCCCTTAAATTACAAGTGTGCCCTTCATAAAATAATTACCAAGATACAGGGTGATTTACGGAAACTTTCTGATTTGGAAGCATTACAAAAAAGAATTAGTCCAGATATCATTACAATCTAAATTTTATTGAAAAAGACATTACCTGATTTTTTGTATCACTCAGATTTATATATGACATCGTACAAATAACGGCCCCATTGTCAATGCATTCAGTTAATCGACGTTGGAAGTTCCGTTCAATTCGCTTAGCCATATTGACGGGTATGTTGGCGATGGCTTGGACGTATGTTGTTTTAAAATGAGGTAGGGTCCTTGGACAGTCATAGTAAACATCCGATTCAAGATAAACCCATAAAAAATCACACGGAGACAAATCGGGGGATTGGGCCGGCCAAAGAAGGTCACCTCTCAAGGAGATGAGGCGCTCTGCAAAATGTTGTCTCAGAAGATCCATCGAACATCGCGCTGTGTGGGCCGTGGCTCTCCTGTTGGTACCAGAGATCCCTGACATTCACTTCAGCCAGTTTTGCCAAAAAAGGCGTCGATCCTTTGCGTGTACCGAGCTGCAGTCGCTGTTACTGCGCATTCGTTTTCCTCAAAGAAATAAGGGCCAATTATGCCGACTTTTGACACCGCACACCATACAGTTACGCGTTCACAATGAAGTGGCCACTGATGGAGTTCACGCCGATGTTCAGTTCACTTCAAAAACGCATGTTTTGCTCGTTTACACTGCCGGAAATGTGGAAGTGAAACCTCATCGTTAAGGAAAACGACTGCATCGTAAGGCAAGTTCTCAAGAAGCGCATCGCATGCATTTCGGCGACTAATAAATTCGTTTCCGCCGAGTTCATGTGCCAGAGACAATTTGTAGGGATGAAATTGCAGTTCTTTGTGGAGTATTTGTGCCACACTGCTATTCAAAATCTCCAAGATAGCATCGTGCTTACGTGCTGAACGGTGTGGAAAACGTAGAAACACCTCTAACTCTCTTAACGTTTTCGGATGTTGCGGCAGTCCGCTGACCTCCAGACCCTCTTGCATTCTCACTTCCACTTGCACTAAATGTGTTCACCCACGTAACAATCGATTTCCGACCAGGAACCCGACCTGTAGGACGAAAACGGAACCGAACACGGAATGCGCGTTGAGTAGCGATAACGTACCGGCCATTAGAAAAGTACGCCTCGACAGCAAACGCACGCTGCTCACTTGTCCAATGCGTAATGGCAACAGACAGGCGGGACACTAAACTTCATGACCTTGCCTTTTATATGAAATACTACCCTCCCTTTCCGACCACATCTAGCTGCATGGCGTGTCATAAATACATGAATTTTCCGTGAATAGCCCTGTTCAACATATCTTCCAATTTAGTGAGCCTAAGTAACTGCAAATGCCGATGAGTGGCAGATAGTAATTTTCTGGGGGCTCATATTCGTTCATTACCGTTCCAAGTATTACAGAAATTAAAATAAGAACTTTTAACACAAAAAACTCAAAATCTTCCGTACATGTAAATAGAACAAACGGAGAAATCCCTTGAGCGTGTGGTTCCTCGAGTATTGTGGTTACCTTACTGGAGCGTAGTGTAGTGTGGTCACCTGAGCGTGTGGTCCTTGAGTACTGTGGTTACCTGACCGTGTGGTCCTCGAGTGCTGTGGTCACCTGAGGGTGTGGTCCTCGAGTACTGTGGTCACCTGAGCGTGTGGTCCTCGAGTACTGTGGTCACCTGAGCGTGTGGTCCTCGAGTACTGTAATCACCTGAGCGTGTGGTCCTCAAGTACTGTGGTCCGGTGCTCGGGCAAGTCCCCCCTGAGGCGGCGCCAGGTCACCAGGGGGGGCGGGTCGCCGGACACCTCGCACTCCAACTCCACCGTCCGCTCCGTGAGCGTCACGGTGTCGCGAGGCCCACGGATGAACGCAGGCTTGACTGCAATACAAACATGCGTCTTCTTTATCTAATCATAAAATGATTAGAAAATGATGATTCAATTAAATGATTTAAATGTCTCGATCAGTACGAGTAACTATATTCGATTACTCGCTCGTTATTTCACTTTATAGTCTAGGAATATTTATTTACCAATAAATGTTAAGGTAGTTCAAAGAATGTAAATGAAATAAGAGTTGAATTTAACCGAGAGTAAAATTTCATAGCTTGAGTACAATTTTCGATTACTCGTTTCACAATATTTCTAAGACCTCAGGTAGTTCTTAGAGTTCAAAAGATTCAAATCATACAAGTTTTGGATGAGAAAATAAAGAAATTGCCCAGCAGACTTGGTCATTAAGGTGCTCACTGTGGACAGAGAGCTGGATGGGCGGCGTGGTCTTGCTGCCCGCCAGGTTCCAGGCCTCGCACGTGTACTGCCCAGCGTCGCTCTGCTCCACGTCCCGGATCACCACAGAGCCTTCGTCCACAAACTCGTGCCTGTTGATCATAGTACGGTTCCTTACAAATATGGTTGCTTATTAATAGGGTTGCTGATCAATAGGGTTGCTGATCAATAGGGTTGCTGATCAATAGGGTTGCTGATCAATAGGGTTGCTGATCAATAGGGTTGCTGATCAATAGGTTGCTGATCAATAGGTTGCTGATCAATAGGTTGCTGATCAATAGGTTGCTGATCAATAGGTTGCTGATCAATAGGTTGCTGATCAATAGGGTTGCTGATCAATAGGTTGCTGATCAATAGGTTGCTGATCAATAGGTTGCTGATCAATAGGGTTGTTATCAATAGGGTTGCTGATCAATAGGGTTGCTGATCAATAGGATTGCTAAATTGTCAATACGATCCTTTTCCTAATAAAGCATGTCTACCTTAAATTACTGACCTACCATTTGTTCGGCCATTAAACAAGCTGTTCTTCAATAAATAACTGTAAACCTCCTGATATCTCTCTCTCAGTGTCAGATGATCGCAGAATTTGATCTCTATTATTCTACAAGAGCTAAACTCAGAAAATAAATAGCTCATATCGTCCAAATAGTGAAACACTATTTCACCCACCACACGAGTGGACGCAGTACAGTTACGCTTTTTTGCCGGTCCAAACTGTGTCAGTAAGACCCATACAAGGGTAAAAAGTGTATCGCTATTTATATTAAGTCACAATATTTCTCTGCATGTATGTGTTGCAGCAACAAAGTGCAAGGAGGGTTGCACCTAACCTGTGCGAGGCCTGGATATTCTCTGCAAGTTTGTGTTGTAGCAACAAAGTGCGAGGATGGTTGGACCTAACCTGTGCGAGGCCTGGATATTCTCTGCAAGTTTGTGTTGCAGCAACAAAGTGCGAGGAGGGTTGCACCTAACCTGTGCGAGGCCTGGATATTGACGACCTGTCCGTTCTTGCGCCACCGCACCAGCGGCTCCGGATGTCCCCGCGGCGGCATGCACTCGAGCAGCGCGACCTCTCCAGCCGCCACCACCGTGTCCGCCGGGGTAGCTCTGAAGTCGTCCCGCAGCACTGCGGTACAGAGTGACCATAAATTAGGTTACATTCTTTATTTAGCTTGTATTTGGATGCTCTCTTTGATTTCAATTTTCTTGGCAAATTAGGGTTGTTTTATGTTTTCATAATACTGAATGGGTTACATTGTCCAATAGCGACACACTTTCTGTACGTAGGAAGCACTGATAAGCCTTTTTGTTGTGTCAAACTAGGTCAGAATGTCACACACAAGAGCAAAAAAAATATAACTCAGTACTCACTGCAGTAAGTGACAAAGAGCGCATTTTCTCGTCGACGAAAACGTGAAGTCACGAACGGACAGACAGACGGACGGACAGACGGACATGGCGAGCACAATAGTACATTTTTTCAGAAATGAGAAAATGCGCTAAAAAGTAGGCACAAGAGCACAGGTCGCCCTTTGGACAAATTCTCATCTATTTTTACAGGTGCAACGTGCCAGGGGATGAAAATATGCTGCCCATGAATAAATTATCTGATATAATTTGGTAACGAATTATATAGTGGCACCAAACAGTAATAAATAATCGTGAGGCATAGTTCCATCAGTATGAAGACGAAAAAATTACATTACGAGTTGAGGTTGATCCAACGTCACTGGGAATATGGGATTGAAATGCACAAGTGTTGAACCTAACATAGGCCAACGTGATATAAAAAGAGTTCCGTAGACATCATCGGACATAAAATTGTGAACGACATATTCAACAAATTTATCGCATAGTAGTAAGCAAAATAGTAATTCAGTTTAGGTGCAGAACTCCGACTAGGGGCTCCTTTCTACAGGGGGCAAAATATCTCGGAAAGTTTTCGAAGTAAATACCATCGAATCGGCAGATCCTTGAAAGCATTATGAAGGTAACAAATATTTCCACATGAAAACGTATCATTTGAAATGAATGTATGTAAAAAAAGAAAACAATACCCGAAGTAATGATGTACATCCGAGTGCTTCAGTTGAATCTTCCACTTTGAAGAAACAATCCAAACACGAAATTAAACTTGTTCCAAAAATTTTGGCAAAAAGTTCGTTGCAAAACTGCAAAACTTCATAACCATTTCAAGTTGTTTTTCTTCCATAGTTTATAATTTAGAGGCGAGTAAAGACGTGTAACTCATAATGAGACGAGACAAATATGAAAGAAAATCATAATGAGTTTAGGCGCGAGAATATAAACAATATTCTTTATAATTTCTTTGCCATTGGCTAAGCTTAGATCAAATATGCAACAGGAAAAAGATCACTAACGCTAGAGTAATTGTAATGAGAATGAAGCCACTCAATACCGCCTTTGTAGCCTCTAGTGAATAAAAACTGAGAAAAATATTTCCGGGTTTTTGCAGTTCAAAGTTGAGGCCCGAGGTCGGGCTAAAACAAAATATTTAGAGTTCCCTTACAATCGAGGTAATATTACAAGCTGCGACCGTGAATGTTTTCATTTAAACACAAGGACACAATATGAAGGGATAAATTGAATTCGTTTAACTGTTTTCCATAGCAATCAATATTGTGAAAATAATAACGATCGAAGCGGGAAAGACAAGGAAGAAAAATTAAGTGAAATCATTTCATCGGGTCACAAGCTAACCAGGAGCTTCAAGCTCAATTTCACTTTGATGATCCATTCAACTTTGAGGAGAAATAAATTTGAGTGCGCCGGATTGCAGCTACAGGGCCGCCTTTTATGAGCGCAACTAAGATAAAGACTCGAGGAGTAAAAAGCTACACGATAGTGAAGCACGTAAAACAAAGACATGTCCTGGCATGTAGTATCCGAGGACTGTACGTGCATCGTATACATGATACGTGCACCGTATAGTCCTAATACAGGATACGTGCGCTGTAATCACAGGAGTCACGTGCGGCTTGAAGGGATGATTGCAGATGCACGCGATACTCGACCGCCGCAGTTACAACACAACTTGTCCGTCTCTCATTACCGCGAAACTGGAGTAGTTCTCAAGGCGGACTAATTGTTATAATACATGCGAAATCGCGCGCGAAAAGTCTTATGGTAATGCACAGTAGTTAATTTTTTATAGCAATCAACTTGCAACACGCGACATTGAAATATTCCGCAGTTAACGTTATCTCAACTTTATGTCTTCTGACGCTGCCTCCCCGGAATTATTTAGAGCAAGCTTGCGTGTTGTCTAGCCGTAAAAATGACATTACATCATACTTGCACTTCAGATCGATTAAATGTCAAATAAACACGTCAATACTCAGCTCTATAACACATAACGTATGACGCTACTAATACGAGTGCGTCAATTTTCAGCAACAACGCACGACGCTTGAGCCACGAATACTTAAAAGTAGGAATAGACAAGCCAGTAAACCCGACACGACATGTAGTCAGTAATGTTGGATTAGATGTGGATTCAAAACGGAGATCGCATTTCTACCGCGACTGCTTGACTGACGTTTGATCATGGAGAGCTGCCCTGGCCAATTGCTATATGGTCGCTCGTCCGCGTGGCTTCGTGGGGAGGGTTAACCTCCATACACCACAACCCAAATGCAAAGGAACATGGGTACTTTCTGAGCTCGTTTGTTAACATTCATTCAGAACCAAGTAGATAGGAGATGCAATTAAATGATCGTAAATGCACACAGGCTTTTGTTAAAATGTTCTTTCACCGAGTCCTTGTTCTCTATAGATTAAAGTTAACGAAGTTTTGAATGGTCAAAACCATACTGAAGAAGTAAGAGTTTTCATTCTGTTCTAATTAGGCTAGTCAACTAAACCATAATTCTTTGATTAGTCAATCAAGACCATTAGGGTACGTGAAGAAAAAAGATTTCGCATACTATTAATGCTGTGTTTTAATAGATAGTCCCCTTTCGCAGCGCGGGAAATGTCAACCTATATCCCTCTCTAGCTCGTATTTAGAATTAATGGAGCCGAGGATATGCTATCATAGCATCTTAACAAAAAAAANATTATTTAATGTGAAAGATTACATTCTTTTATGTCTAAATATATTTTTTTTGAATACACATTCCAATCGAACAATGAAATTCAACCTAAAGTACATTAATGATTAAATAGCTATAAATGTTATTAAATCTAGATTTAAACATAGGACTTGAAGAATTAGGGACTTATCATCCATATCATACTAAAATGGTTATTACTTAGTATGATGGACTTACTGAAACTATAGCTTGATTATGGATTTATTATGGCATGCATGTATTTAGTAAATAGGAAAATTATACTTGCAAGAAACTTTTTGAATAACTTTGATATAATAAACATTCTTGAACGATTGTTGTTCAGTTCAAATGAAATCGAAGATCTCTGCCCAGCCTATTCACATCGCGCAATTCCAAAGACTCGGTCACGATTCCCTTTGCAGTGTACTGAGTTGACCACATAAGAATAAAAAAACAGCCACCAAAGCGGTCGCTTTGAATAAAGAACCAAATAAATTCGAGGTAGGAATAAATTCGTGCCGTAGACATGAGATTCCGCTCTGACATTTCAGTGGAATATAATTAGGGATTGTTTGGAGGAAGCAAATAATTCACGTTTTTATCATGCATTAATTTTCGAGTATTTTAATTTACCCAGAACGTTTTAGTAACTTGGACTCTTCGCTGATAATTCTAAAGAACATAAAATAGTTTACAATGATTATATACGTCATAATATCACTCGTTTGCTTGAATCGCAAATTCACTAAAAACTTAATAGCAAAGAAAACACCACAAAATTTCATAGTATCTTTAAAGAAAACGTTAGATGGAGCTGGACTCCGAAACGTTTTCTTTAAAGATACTATGAAATTTTGTGGTGTTTTCTTTGCTATTAAGTTTTTATATACGTCAGTTTTAGGTCCGAGCGAACTTTTCCCCACGTCCACAGCGTTGGGTCGACCCTTTGGCAAGGTTTATAGCAACGTAACTGCCATGTGGTTTCATTACCAAACGTGGCAATTTCCAGGACTTATACAACTCGGCACAAAAACCAACCTTCACAAGAAGGTCTCATAACGAACATTGAAAATGCATGGCCAAATCCTCAATCAAGGGTTTGAGAATAAATATGTCATGGAGTAACGCGGCTTTCGATATATTCTTCGCACAGCAGGAGAAACGTATTGCAAATTGTGCTGCAATAATTAACTATGCGACCACAAGGGAACAGATCACGCAGGGAATAATAAATTTCCTTTTCTAAATGTCAGAGCGAACTCAAGGTAGAATTCCTACAGAGAGCATGCAATATAAAAAGCTGCATCACGTCGCAAATGTCCAAGCCGACAACGTGAAACTCATTCTTGATCTTGTACTCAAAGGAGAATATCTCAATATCAAATAAACATTCTAGACATTAGTGGCAAAAGTTTTTGCATTGATACTTTATTTGATCGTTGAATTATTGCCAGATTTCGGAATTGAAGCTCGACGGAGAAAAAACTGACCGAGTTGGATCGGTCTATTTGACCGTCGCCTTCGCGGCACACTCAGAACTACGAATAATAATACAGATTAGTTAAGTATATATAGTTATAATGATTGTCCAACTAGTGACACACTTAACTATCCTCAGCGCGAGTGGAGTGGACGTGTAGCACTGATATGCCGTTTGCCGAGTGAAACTGGTTAATGGATGATACACACAAGGGCAAAAAAGGCATCGCTATCTGGACAAAATTATACGCATTTTTCTGAGAGCAGGTTGGCCGTAAGCCATGTTTAATGAAAGTGACGGTCTACCTCGTTACAAATTCATACTTCTGATGAGAGAATCTAATTAAGCTTTCTAAACGCCCCACACAAAATTGGAGAACGGACTGAGTTGAACTTCGAACGAGTCTCATCTCTGGTTTGGACACGAAAATTACGGCAGGTCAGGCAAAGGCTCCCATAACGAATTTTTCATGCGTTAATTCGCAGTGGAATGAGATTGTTGTCGCATAATAAGTACTATAAATATACCTTTCAAATGAATTTCATGTATTCACTGGTACACCAGTTTAATAGATATTTTTTCATTTCCAATGCGCAACTTTCTTGAATCTTTTGCATCTCAAGTTGCCCCAATGAAAACCCATTGTGCATCTTCCTAATTTCATCTTTTATTAAATTATACTACAAGCCCCTATAATAAATAATATAAAGTAGGGAAAATAAATAATATAAAATAAAACAGGGAAGATAAACAATATGAAATAAAACTATTCTATTTGAAATGATAACATGATTATATTATACACTTATAACCTCTGTAATGAGGGACGATAGGAACCCTTGTAATTGAGGAAGGATAGGAACCCCTGTAATTGAGGGAGGATAGAAACCCCTGTAATTTGAGGGAGGATAGGAACCCCTGTAATTGAGGGAGGATAGGAACCCCTGTAATTGAGGAAGGATAGGAACCCTTGTAATTGAGGAAGGATAGGAACCCCTGTAATTGAGGAAGGATAGGAACCCTTGTAATTGAGGAAGGATAGGAACCCCTGTAATTGAGGGAGGATAGGAACCCCTGTAATTGAGGGAGGATAGCAACACCTGTAATCGAGGGAGGATAGGAGCTACCGCTATTGAAGGTAATATATGTAAAATATCTAGTCTAATATAATGTGGTTCAGAGCTACCATTTTATTTGTAGAAGCCAACGTTAGTAAATTACACAAGTCGTATGGAAATAACAAAGGTAACCATTCGAAATTTAAAACTTGATTCACCACATCTCACGTAATTTATTAAAAAAACGAGTGCGATTCAATTTCCACAGTCGGAGTATTTTCTGACAGGAAGCCTCGTAGCAATACAGTGCGGGTTGGGAATTCGCCATGGTTGTCTCCTGTAAAAAAGTGCACACATTCAAAGGCTTGCAAGGAATATCGAATGTCACTTCGAGGAAGAAGAATGTCCATCGTGCCGTCGAAATTCTGCACAGACAGCTGCTTTTGGTAGGCGTTGCCGCAGTGGCTAGGACAGCGCCTCTATTAGTCATTCACTCAGCGATGCACTACTATAATGTGGGTGCAATAATAATACAGATTAGTTGAGTATATATAGTTATAATGATCATTATTTTTATAGATAATGATAATAGTGAATAAGCTAGACCGGCAGCTCTATATCTCTTTCACTCAGTTGCGCACTAATATAATGTCGGTACAATGACGGTAAGAGAGCGATGACAAGGAGACGTTTGATGCGAGTGATCTATGATGAAGTTGAAATGATTGACTGGTAATAAAAAGTTATAAATTTCTGATGCTCTGAATTCATAATTCCGAAGAAGTTGAGTTGCCATAAAGTTTGAAAATGAGGTAGAAAATTAAAATTACATTCAACAATAATTCAATAAATATGTTGCCAAAAAATGTCAAGAAGGCAATTCAGACCGATTAAATCAAGCTTCCCGATCTATTTATATCGAACTCAATCATACTTGTATTCATTTAGCAGCTAACAAAATGAGTAATTCCCTAAGAAATTTTTAGAACTCGAGCTCAACAAAATGATCGAGACTATGGACTTATTCGTTTTATCAAAGTTACAGTTCTTAAATATGAGGAGTAAAATTAAAGTGAACGAAACGAGTGATGAACAATATCTTAGCTAACAATTCGGCCAAAAATTTGAAAGACATTATGTTGATTCGATTTCCAAGTTTGGAGACGAAGATTTATTTTGTTCACTCAGGAAACGAAGGTAAGAATCTCCAGACTGGATTATTTTTTTGAAGCTACACACGAGCAGTGTAAAATGGATTCAAGATATTCGTATGTGAGTGAATGCATTTTTTGGTGCATTTGCTACTGCATGGAATTGTTAAATCCCGATCATTAGAAGAGATGATGCGGCAGTTGATGATAGAAAACTCTCTGAATGAACCCGGAAGTCATATAATCCCAACGGCTTACCTACGTACAAAAACTAATCGGAATTAAGGACAAGTTTAAAAAAAATCATACATTGGAAAAGTTACCTTAATCTTTGCCTTAATCCAGAAGAATTCTTAGAATCAATAACTCATTTTTTTCGCCTATTGCTCGTTCAGAGGTGATTTAGTAGCTTTGATCGTGAAGTTTCAAAAGAAGGTCTTTGTCGTTGCCTCTCCAGCCTTTAACTGGTAGCGAGATAATGACTTGAAAAGCTCTCGAAAATACACGAGTTGTTCATGGCACGTTTTTTATTTCGGTGACTCGGCACAAAAAATAGAAAGTCTAAGTCTTCTAATAGTCTCACTTATTTTATTACACAATACTGTCTATGAATATCCGTTCTATTTACTACACAACATGCACAAAATAATTATAAAATCTTCAAGAACATTTACCATTTTTGCAACAAGGTGTATACAACAAATTCAATTACAATGCGAAAACATAAATTTTTGGATAAAAATGTAAGAAATTGTGCAAAAACGTTCATGAATTAAAGCTTGTTTGGCACAGTCTTAAGTTCTTTAGTTTCTTTTATGAGAGTAAACATATAAAATTCATTATTGTGCTAAGCTTTAAAAGGCATTATTAGAAAATTTTCCTTATTCTGGATATACGTGGAATAAGTAGAAGGAAAGTTTCATGAAAATTTCGTACCGCTGTCAATATATTACGAACGCAATTGGTGCTAAATTAGTGACCGCTTGGGGCAAAATAAAATATAATCCGAGATTAAATTTGGCAATAGTCCCTGAGCAGCATGAGTTTTGCATAATTGCACCGCAGCCTTGAAAATGACTGACACCACAGCCTTGAAATGACTGACACCACAGCCTTGAAATGACTGACACCACAGCCTTGAAATGATTTGCACCGCAGCCTTGAAATGATTTGCACCGCAGCCTTGAAATGACTTGCACCGCAGCCTTGAAATGACTTGCACCGCAGATTAATATTTACTTAACCTTCTACAAGAAATTTCTATGTAAACTTCAGAGCTGACGATTTCAACTCTATTTCGATAACTTTTTATCATAGAATATTCTTAGCTCTACGGACTGTAGTCAGCAATCTTCAGTATCAAAAATGGGAAAGAAGACGAATTATCTCTACACTTCCAATTTAAAAAGCCAATTCGGAATGAAATTATCGTTTTCCATCCAGGCCCAACGTGCCAGATTTTTTTGCTGAAATAAAAAACCATAGTTACTTGAATAATTACCATCATGTTAAATTTTTGTAGTACAAAAAGCAGTTAATTAACCGCTAGCTTGACTCTATTCTGCTATTCCGTAAGATCGGTTGATATTCCGCTGAACTTCAGATCGCTTTAGTTGAAATTAAAAGCATTGGAAAGTTTGTCTTGTCTTACGTCAATGCAGGAATAGGATTCATTGAGTGATTAACAAAGAGCAGTTAATTTTAAGTATTCATCTGGAAATATTCCGTAAAAATGCACAACACGTACAATGGCGCATGATAGCAACAAACAATATGGCAGCCAAAGTTGAAGGCTTTTTCAATCATACGTGATTATGCATCTCTATCGTCAAATGGAGGGCAGGGCGCATACAAGCAATACGGATACATATGTACAAGTAATTCGAATGCATACAAGCGATTTGAATGCATACAAGTAAGTCGAATGCATACAAGCGACTAGAATGCATACAAGCGATTTCTGTTATGTGATACATTACGAGACAAAATACAAATGTTTGTAATAATTGCAAAGCAAGCAATAATCAGAAAAACCAATGGATAAAATGGCTCTAATGAACAATAATTTCTTCGTTTAATGGCAGTTAAATATAAAATCAAATTGAAGCATCATGGGTAACACGAAATTTGAAGAAATAAGTGCACATCCCACACAAGTAACCGCGGTTATAAAGTAACCGTGCCCACATACGAGATTCGAAGGAGGCACGAGCGACTGTAGCTTTGCCCGCAGCTTAGTCATGTAAAGGGTTCATTCAATCCACGAATTATAATCTTGCTTCCTGCTTCTAAGATAATTAGAAGGAATGAAGGGATACATTTGCGACTAAATAAATTTTAGTTTTGCTTTCAAGCCAAGTCATCGGGTAAAATGGGTTCAATTCATAACTAGATGTTTTTTCTTTCCGTGGTTCTCAGCGAAGTCGACGGGAATAAGGTTTCATTGCGCGAATCGATAGATTTTCATTTTTCATTCCTTGCTTCTAATCAAAGATAATTCGTGACCTCAAGGAATCGAGTCAAAAGTTATGTCAGAAAACACTGCCCGCAATCACAGGTTCTTGAAAATACCAAAAAGTTTTTCAGAGAGCTGAACTGGATGCAGGACTGAAAGGGCGTGGTTAATCAACACTGGAAAAATCAAACGACAGAAAAATTTGATACTGGTAAGATATTGATGACTTCTGGTGTTATCTCTTTTTAAAAAATGAGGATACAATAAGGGAATTGAATTTTGAAATGAATACGATTTTGAGTAATGGAGCTGACGTAGAAAATATTTATTGCACGACTGCATCAAACAGCTTCATCGGTGATGAAATTGTACCCGACTTGATACCTATGAACCCATAAAATCGTAAATTTTGAGAAAATATCAATAATGAAGCAGCAAGAAAATTTTTACACGAAGCCCTTAATCTAGGCCCATTGATTAGCGAATATTAATTTTGAAATAAGGCTAGCAAAACTGGACTGGTACAGGGATACAACGAGGCAATCTAAATTAAATTTCGCGGCGAGATTAATTACTCAGATTATATAAGGCCAACTAATGCATTTTTCACGAATTCAGTCACGCACAATCTTCCAAATACCAGCGAATCTCGCATTAAAATTCATTAAATAATTAGAAAGGCCACAAAGATTCTGTCTGCTGGCGAAGTCTGGCCAACATTTTGCTCGCAAGGCAATCACGACAACTTTTATTTTAATATCCTCTGATCAGTGTAGGGGAAAATATGATGAAGAACTACTTGTGTCTCATTCGACTAAATATTTTAAAATGAAACGTAGACTTACGTTACAGCAAGACATGTTAATGAACACATTCACAGTGAACAAACACATTCACCAAAATATGCTTTTCAGTTTTCACGAAGAAAGAATTAGTAATAGCTTCTCAAATAATAAAGGATTGATATTTTGATTAAGTAAGCCTGGTATATTTCGCATTACGTAGGATGCACGGGCAAGATCATTGAAAGAGCATCGATTTTTTACATCTATTCTATCAAATTCGTACCTTGATAGATAAAATGAATAATTTTCAGTGAAAAACGCGCTATCAATAAGATATCAATTTCGAAATTCAATTATGAAAAAATAACATGGTGGACATTTCAATAATAGCGAAATCCGAACGAAAAGCTCGTTTTGGTGACGATTCAGAGCATAAGTAAAATGATTCACAGAGAATTATCACAAGAAATTCTTGGAAGCTGTTCTTTCAAGAATGAAAAGAAACAAGAAAATAGTTGGAAATCGAAAATTGGAAGCAGGCACCTTTAATTGCTTCACAGAGAAGCGAATGACTACTTATAAACAATAAGGAAATTTATAATTTTAAGCAAAAAGGTCTGATATTTTCTTTAAATGGTTCATTATTTTTATACAATTTTACTTGCCTCACTGTTTTTAGTGATTTCTCATGCGTATTAACAAAATTGTTCACTTGAAAAGAGATTTCAGGAAGAAACTAAAAAAATTAATCAAAAGTCCGGTTTGTGGTGCGTCAAAATCGATGAAAAATGGCGATGACAAAACTGATGAAATAAGGTGAAACTTGAAAATTGCAGTAAATAAACATTGAAATCTAAAATAACTGAACTGATAAATTAATCACCTCCTTCACATGATCCCTCTACATTATTGCACTGCTGACAAAATATAATATGTATACATGTCAGAGATAAAGCAAAACATTCAAAACACATCGATGAATGAAATCAGTCAAGAAAATGAAGCGCCACGTTCTAATCTAAGAGATAGAAAATCATTGGTTACAAATTTATTTAAAAGATTCACAGTTTGATTGGCAAGTTGAAAGTCTTAAAATCCGAAAAAGAAGCACTAGCCATGAGCTATTTTAATCTCAATAGTTAAACGCAGAACTTCACTATGTACGAAAACATGAAATTGAAGCAAATCGTCAAGGTGAGAAACTTTGACGTCACCAATACTCATGGTGATGATGCATTAAAGAACTTTGGCACGTAAATAGCTCACTTTGATCATGAAAGCAAAGCCAGGTACACCATCAAAGCTCTTCCAGTTATGGCAATTAGTCAAGCAAAAGTAGAGAGTTGAAATAACAAGAAAAAGCGCTGAATACAAGCAAGAGCAATCACGAGAATCGTTCCATGAAATGAGCTTTTGGTTCTCGAGTATTCCAATTAGTGACTACAAACACTGGTGCCGGTTAATCCGGCGCATTAAATTTTATTTTTACAGGCGACATCAAACAGAAGCAGAAACGTTATAATGAAATTCCTCGGCGAAAAGCATACACTGATTTTTACTTCGTAATGAAGCACGACTCCATTCATAGGAGTCATCAGCAGACATTTAACGGAGATAATCGCTGGTATAGTCCGGCCCGACAGAGAATGATCAGCCAAGGTTCAACTTTTATCAAGCTATAGGTTAGTCGCCGCAGAAATCACTTTCCCATGCTAGAATGGCACGGGATTCCGATGCAAAGTTAGGCCGCCCCTGGATAACTCAGAATTCTCGCCGTCACCGCCGGCATCACAGGAGCATCCAACTTCAGGTCGGCCAGATGATGGCAAAGTTGGTCCAGATGAGACAGTTGGATGAACTACTCTAGTTCCCGTACTCTGTTGCTGATTGCCATGATTTTCCACGAAAGGCAAATGGAACGCGGAAAAATTCTTCAAATCACAGCACGGGCAGAGTCCAATGAGGAAATTAGAGTGCGCTGTTCGCAACACAGTCAGGTAGAAAATCACTCAATGTTCTTGGTTCATATGCATGCAGAGTCACAATATGGCGAGAGCCGCCACTCCATGTTCTCAGTAACACGAAATAATTCATGACGCGGCGCAATACAAACCACATGCACAGAACCTCCCAAGTATTCTCGATACACGCGCATGATGAATTTTTAAGCCAGAAAATAACAGTGAAGCCAATCCCGAAGAAATTGATACAACAAAGCAAAGAATGATTGCGGCGGAAGTCGGGATACGAGCCGAGAAGAGAATGGCATATTGAGCTGCAAATGCGTCACCTTGTGCGTGACATAACATTATATTTCCCCACGTAAGACATGTACTGGGATGGATATTCAGCAATAAATCGACGAAAACTCGGGACAAAATAGAAATAGTCTAGAATAAAAGTTTCGAACTGCTTCACAAACTCTATGATTCACTGGCATCTTATTATAGATTCGAAATTGGCACTTGTGTACGAGGCTTAAAATCGGTGGCTTTCTCCAAGTTTAGCCCGATTTTTATTGAGTCTGAACAAGAAAATAAAACAAGCTATGGAGATCATAAGAAACGTATAAGCAAGTACATAAAAACGAATGAGGCGAAGTAAGTCGTACATTTTGAATTTCAACGGAGCTTCAGAAATGCTCACTAAGTTTATATCAACAGACGGAAAAATTGGTTAATTCTTATCGGCGAATCTGATTAATGACGATTAATAATTTAATTATAATGATGAATAAGGTAGGTAATATGAAACGTGCATTATACGGTGTTAAGAATACTAAGAATGCGGGTCGAAGCGATATAGCAAGTGTGTAAGACGCCGTAATAAAGCCACTTCGAAAACGAAAACCTGACGGAATTAAAGCAATTGACGATCGAGCGATAAACCCATAATATACAGTCGACAATAATAAAGTTAAGTTTCCATAAAAACTTTAAGAAAAAACTATTTACTAGTCAATGAAAGTCTTTGAAGCCTAGCCCGTCTCATCCAGCGAAGTCTAAGCAGGAAATCGTTCTAGATCACCCATTCTTTTTCTGCACATTTTTACTTTGTATATCTGATGATCAACAGTCATATTTTAGCACTCCACAAATGAAGTTGGAATGATTTCTTTAAATGAAATAGTAGGCTCTCATAGATGGCAAGCTTCGCCCAGATTAAAAAAGTGTTATCAGTCACTCAAAAAATAGCATGAGGCTTTTATAGATAAAACAATGCAAAAGAAAAAAAAATTGTCTCAGTTCTGTTATGCCAATTACCAAGTCAGTTGGAGCTATCGTTATAAATGAACGACACATGGAAGCGTACCGTTTTAGATGGTAATTTATATGAGATAGACAAGAAAGTTACACTGGGAAATAGCAAGATGAAACACCTCTAGTTGTATGATACATTGATCATTATTAATTAGTGGTACGCGTGTGCAATTCATGTGATGCATAAACACTTTTTGAGTATAAACGATTTATAGTTTTTCAAACATCAGAATCAGAAAATATTACCCGGGACGAAGGTGACCCAGACATCAGACGACCCAGACGTAGACGACCCAGACGTAGACGACCCAGACTTAGACGACCCAGACTTAGACGACCCAGACGTAGACGACCCAGACGTAGACGAACTAGACAACGACTCAGGCGTAGACGACTCGACGTAAGCGAATTAGACAACTCAGACTTAAACGACCTAGACGACCCAGCCGGAAACTATTTAGACGTAGAAGACATAATTAAACTATACTCAGACGTAGACGATTTAGTCGCAGACTACCTGGAAGGAGAATAACTAGTCGTAAACGACAAGTTGACTCACCGGCAATCTCGAGCGTGGCGTTGTTAGAGATGACGGTGCCGACATCACTGGAGGCCTCACACCAGTACACGCCAGCGTCATCCTCCTTCTTGCTGTGCACCACGCGCAGGAAGAACAGAGACCCCGTGGGCAGCAGCACGCGCTGGCTCTTCGGGTCGCTCGGTGATGTCCTGCATACAGAAGTAAATTATGCAGCGTTAGAGTATTAATTTTCAACGTGTAGACAGAAATAATTCAACGTTCGTGTACAAATTCAAAATGAGTATAAGGAAATAATGAAAATTCATGTATGAATTATAAGGAGTCAAACTCTGAATACAGGCATAAAGCATTATCCATGTATATACAGTGGGGGGAAATAAATATTCGTACACTTGAAAAATCGTATTTTAATGTATGTAAGTACACAAACTTAACAGGAATGGAAAATAATTTGACGACTTCTGTTGAGAAACTAGAGCTACCTGGTGATTGGATTTTCCAGCAGGATAACGATCCTAAGCATACTGCAAGATCCACAAAGAAATGGTTCGCTGATAGAAATGCACACGTTATGGAATGGCCAAGCCAGTCGCCGGACTTAAATCCGATTGAAAATTTGTGGCGGTATTTGAAGATTCAAATTAAGAAAAGGTCCCCAACAAACATTGAGAATCTTAAGGTGGTGTGCCAAGAAGAATGGTGTAAAATACCAGTCAGCATCTGCAAATCATTGGTCGAGACGTATAGAAATAGACTGGTGTCTGTTGAGCTGAATAAAGGGTATTCAACCAGGTATTAAATTAAAATAATGCGGATTTATTGTTTTGTACGAATACTTTTTTCACCCGAAGAAGTGAACATGTTGCATTGTTTTTTGTTGCATTGAGATTTAATTTCTTTTGATAGTATTTTTGAATACTATGCGTCTCTATACATAATTTAAATCACTTTTCCTGTTAAGTTTGTGTACTTACATACATTAAAATACGATTTTTCAAGTGTACGAATATTTATTTCCCCCCACTGTATCATCAACAAGCGACGATCTGCATACAGAAATAATGCAATTTTAATGTATAACAAATGCCTTCTTGTATACAGAAATAATTCAACATTCATTTATAAATTATCAACGAGCGACGAACTACAAACAGAAATAATGCAATATTCATGCATAAATTTTCTAGGAGAGGTGACATTAGATGAGCAAAGTTACATATACAAGCTATCAAGAAGTAACATCACTCGCGGTGGGAAATTCACGCGGCAGCAACGACGCAAGCGCTTAAGACTATAGCAAGAAACCACGCGAAATTTTTCGCGGTTTGTGTTGTAAAGTAATACAATAGCCAGTCTAGTTTGAGCAAAAATAGAAAATTTGTTATAGTTACAGAATGGTGTTGGGGTCTATTCAATAAATAAGCAAACAAATTCTGATTTCCCCAACTTTTAATAGATAACTATAATAATAAACAAATGACGGATACGAGAATACAAATAAATAAACCGCGAATTTCCTTAGCACTTCTAACTCCGGCCTCAGGTTTCGGAGCCTCTCTGAAAATGCATAAATAAACAAATTACAGACACTAACGAATCAGAATATAATGCATACATGGCGAAAATAAGTAACATATTAATACAAGTAATGATATTCATAATCACCTATATATAAACCACTGGATATATGTATACATGATAATCACAAGAATAACCAGACAATACCTACACGCACCTCTGTGGTGGGATTCCCATACAATGACGAAATACAAAGCGCATCTAAATGATGTCACGTCAAAGGTGAATCAAAACGCTAAACGATAAATTTCAAGAGTCTGATTGCAATCCCTTACAATGGTTTTCTACGATTGAAAAAAATTGCATCCACACGAGCAAGTGAAACGAATAGTGTTGTGGCTGTCACATTCATTCAATAATAACAGTTTCAACTTTTTAGGTTGAATAACTCCGCAAATGCTTCATGCTATTACATGTAATGAAATAGTCATACAACTTTAGACCAGTTACGAAAACAAAGTTCAAAACGAATGATGCGGAGGGAAGTACAAGTGAAGTATCTTAACTAACAACGTATCCTTAGACTATGAACCGTGTTAGCTCTCCTGAAAAATTTTCGACTGCTCAGAAATAAAAAAAAAACTTGATAAGTATGGACATATAAAGAGCGGAAGCTATAAAGACAGCATTTCCTAGAAAATACACATTTCTGTAAAACAGAACAAATCGTCTACAAAGATTGCACAAGATTACGTTTCGGAATGCAATTTGACGCAATATTTCAGCGCCTCCGTTTCACACCGCAAAATATTTCATGAACTTTTCACTGCCACTTGCCCAGGTAAGTACGGAAGAACTAAATTCCGCGACTATGAGAGCGACTGTTTATAACCCAAATACTTTGCAGCATAACGAGGCTTGAGCGAATAAGAATCTGTAAAAAGAGAAATATTGTGCGGTTGTCTCGCGAGCAGTAATTTCCCTAGAGCCGGCGAGATAGAGTCATCAGTTGACGCTCGTCCAATATTCTCAAAACAACAACTCCCCACTGCATAATAAATCCTTCCTCAGGCTGGCAGGTCCGCGGCGAGCAGCGGCATCGGAGGCGCGTAACAAAATCCCTGATTTAGAACCAGCGATGTGGATTACGAGGGTGAAAGGTCATTAAGCATTGTTTATGATTAGCCATTAGCTCGCGAGGTTATAAGTAATACACTGCTGTAATTCACGAAGTTTTTAACCGTTTTAACAAGAATTAAGTACCTACCTACCAATACGTACACAACAAGCTGTGATAGCGAGTTACGATGGGTAAATTCAAATGTATTTAAAGTGAACGCTCATACACATAAATAAAATATGAAGAAAATTGTCCATGCACGAAAAATACGGGACAAAATAAAATCCCCACAAAATATATTGAATAGAAAAGAAACGATACGTAAAAACGACAGAAAAAAACTAGCCGTCGCACAGGTGGTCAGGAATCCGCGCTACGATCACGATTCGCTTGTTGGAGCAGGATTTGTGATCGTGTACGAGTGTAACCGATCGTACAACAAGATCAGGCCAAGAGGGCGCACTTCAAGCCAGTGACAGTCACCATTAGTCATGTAACAGCCGGTCTGAGGAGCGTGCAATGTTAACGCGGTTTAGTCATCAAGCAGCAAACAAGGCTCGTCTGCGAGTAGACAGAGCGGTCCATGCAAACACCGTCTGAACCTAAGGAGTCAGCAGAACATTGAACAAGGGGCGCCATAATTTAGGAGAGCATGTATTAAGCCGAGAGTATCGGGGTGTCAAATTAACTCGTGTAAAGACACATGACCTGGTGTCTGGCTACACTGCTAACTGCTCCCAGCACAGCCTCTAACATAGAGCGCTTTCTGCACTGGATTCTCTGAAACGAACTTAAGTAAAATAATTTCGCCAAGAATTAACCCAAGACAGATGAACCACCGACAGCTGCGTGAGGAACTTGAAAGAATTGAGCGATCAAAAGACCAAAAACGAGGAGCTTCGAGCTCAGCCCAAACTGGAAGAAGCGCGGTCTTTTCATTTTTTTGGCGCCTGGTAAAAGAATTCATGGTCTCGCGGTTCCGTCAGTGTAAGGGCCTTAAGGAGCAAAGAAGCAGAAGTGAGCGTATTTTCCGCGGCATGCGAACTGAATTTCCAAAGCAAGGAGCCGAGTTCGGTGAGCCAAAGACGTTCTCTTTGAAGAGTCTCTGCCCACTTTATTAGCCAGAAGAACGACCAGGAGAATCTCGACTCAGCTCTTCACGAGGTATTTCTGAGAACTTCATCCAGCACCAGATTGGAAAAATGCGGAAAACGGTAGGAATTTTCGCCAAAGTTAGATATTGCGGTACAGAAGCATGCATCGTCCGACAGTTGTTTTGTGCACCGTAACATAATGCTGGAACTTGGAGCACTTACGTATAAGTGAGCGATTCTTTTTGATGCTCCCAATACATGTCGCATGAGCACGGCTCATTGAAGACATTGACGGTCGGAAACTGATGCTATTCGTTTCCAAATTGACGGATAATTTAATAGAATCGTGCACATGTTCATTATGATTCATAAAGAATTTAAGCCATTTTCGTCGTTTTTTTAACAGTAGTTCAGTGGATGATACTTGCGACCAGAAACTGTAATAATATTGAGAGTCCTTACTAAGACATTGAATAATTTGACTACCATGTTTAAGCATCAACGGTTTGATGGGCAAAACATGGTTTCAGTGTCGAAGGCGTCAAGAGCAATTATTTAGATATATTTAAAATGCAACTTCGAAGTATGCATTTTTTTCAACTAAACGAGGTGCTTAAGTTTCGCCAGTCAATTAATGAATCGCTGTTTGGATAAATTATCACTTTTTTCTGTGAGTGTACCCTTATATTAATTACGAATTTATTGATTTAATTAGTTAAAAACTGAATAAAAACGATTGTGATCATTACAGTATTTTAATACTGCCACCACCAAAAACAGATAAGTAAGACAATGTTTGTTATTAGATGGTCATTGAATTGTATTAAACAATTATTGTTATTTTATTTAGCTGTTTTTTTTATTTAATTCCGTCTTCTATCAACATTAAGTGGTCAAAAATTTCTAACAAAACAGAATATAAATTTGATCAACCGAAGATAAAACTTGAACAACCGAAGATTGAAAATTGATCAACCGAGGATTGAAATTTGTTCAACCGAAGATTGGAAATTGAACAACCGAAGCTTCAAGACACCGAAGTTTGAAGAAAGAAGCGACACTAATGCAGCACATTGCTTAGCTACTTTTATAAAGCACCAGACCATCGTACCCGAATAAATTGTGTGGACAGACAATTGATAAATGAAATCTTGAAAGAATGCGAAAACAAGAAGAAAAGATACAAACACAACGCAAATAAATATACATATTGCATACATCGGCAGATTTGATTTCTAAATTTCATAAACGTTTGTATGTAATAAGGGGATATATAAATACATGCCAGAGCATAATACATAGAATATTCTTTTCGAAAAATTAAATTCTAGAATTGTGATTTTCCTGAAATCTAAACGAGCGCCTTCGCAACTAGTTGTCGTACTATCCAAACTCGCGGTAGTACGAAGCGGCCTAAGTACACGTAGCGGCCGAATTCTCGTCTGTGATTGGTGGGTTTAGCTTGAAAAGCCCTTAATGATGAGCTGATGATGGAGTTACGAACTCGTAACTATTTTAGATAGTACGACCAATGATAAATTATTTAAGTACGAAGAAATTGTCCATGCATGAACATGACAATTTCGCTCACCTGACGAGCTGTCCGTCTTTGAACCAGCGGATGGTGGGTGCCGGCTTGCCCTCCGCCTTGCAGTTCAGTGTCGCCGGCTCGTTGCGGGGGACGGTCATGTCGGTCGGGTGCTCCGTGATGCGCGGCGACCGGTACGAGCCTGCAAACATAATAAACGAAAATATAACTCATGACGATAATTAAAATTATTTTTCGAAGAAAAGAGTTTACTCATGGCATTTCGACTACAACATCAATTGAACTGATGATTATGAAAAATTTTCTTCAAGAGTTTAATCATGGCAATTACACTAAAATGGCGATGGGAACTATTTTGGCAGCAAAATTTGGACGGCAAAGAGTGAGGGAATATATCATGTTGGCAGCAGTTACCAGCCTATCATATATTGATATACACTCTTGCATTTCATAGATGATTATTCGCCAAAGATATATCGTAACTACAGTAAAAGCCAATGCATGGAAATCATTTCTAAGATGCTGAGTAAGCCACCAAATGAACAATATACACTAAATAATAAATAACCGATAAATACAAACAATTCAATTCAGTCAAATGAATAATTTTGATTGTGACCAGTCTAAGTGTTTCTTGAAACTTATTTAGGACTTTCCAAGCAATATGAATCACTTCGTGAAATGAAGTAAATGCGACATTTACTCATGCATAAAAGAATATGCATTTGAAATATCATAACATGGTCATACCGTATACTAAAGTTCTAACTCAATATTACTTTGATGATCGCAGTCTTTTCAATGGACGAACTGATATATATTCACTGATGTTCACATTGAAAAGGCTCAGATAGATGGTGATCTGATGTCATCAATCGCTCGGGAGTCTCGACATAGATCGCTGTCGCGGATAACTGATCGGAGCCAGATTACAGCGGCCATATTGCCTCATGCAAGGCCAAACATACTATATAAAAAAATAGAGAATTAATAGCCGTTTAGGTTCTACCCCTAAATAGGATTTTACAAGCGCTATTAAAATAACATAATATAATATAAAGTAATATACAGAAATTAATACAATAAAATATATATTACAATATAATTTAGGTTACTATAACATAGTATAATGCTGCAAAATACGACGATATGACAGTATTACTGTCGCTTCAAGTTTATTCAACGTGAAAAAAATGAACGTCATTAAAGGTAAAGTCGAAATATTAGGCGAATATATTAAGAAAAACGGGATTTAGTAGCAGAACTCTAATAGAATTTAGAATTGTAGCATGTCATATAATATCAATAAATTACTTATGGATGGTATAATTACGTATATTATATACGATCCATAAATTACAGGACAAGGTTAAACAAAAAAATAAAATAAAATGGTTTGGGTCAAAATGCGCGTGTGCCAATCTGTCAACCAACTTGATTAAATTCCAAAGACCGAGTCAAATCTGCAAAGGCAAATGGATTCACTATTCGGTCACGGTAATTTTTATATTTATTCATAAGTAGAGAGTTCATTCTTATTCACTTGAAAATAAAAAGTTACTCGAGAATACTTAAATTATAGAAACACACAATCATTAGAATGTTCTGAAATTTGTTGGAGGTCGGTAAGACAGTAGAGCGGTTCCAATGCATTAATGGCACTTAATTGAATGAAGAATGTATTCCAAAGGGACGAGCTAGAATTACATTAAAATTTTAATTGTCGGATAGATACGAAGCCGAACCTATCAGGAGCACCATCAGCCAGAAATGAAATGAATATGCCCGGAAAATTGCAGAATCGTGCGAGAATTCAAAAATGTGATTCGTCGTACTTATATGGGAAGTGTTCATGATAGATAATTACAATTTCTACAACTTTTGTAGAAAAACAATGAAATACGAATGTAAAGTAACAATCTTACAGTAGTATGGAAATCAAGTCGGTAATCACACTACATTCCTCTTTGAAACTCGAATATTTAAAAAAAGGTGCAGGAGGCAAGTAATTGAAAAAAAATTGTTTTAGAGAACTCATCCTAACAGGGGTAACGAAGATTCGATAAATACGCTTATACGTATACAAAATGAAGATTCCCGTAAAGCAGCAACAAATCTCCCCAGCCCTCCTCAATCACCTCAGCGGCCCACACAACAAATTCCGCAAGCACAAAACATTCTGAAGAGAAGCACAATATATAGTATTGGTTATGAGGCGCTGAGAGCACGTCTCTCAGGGAATGTCAGTAAATCAGCCCTTGATGAAGTTATCGGGCGGAGAAGGCACGCGCTCTGCAGTGGCGATCATTGCAGAGTTATGGCTCGCGCCAGAGGAGTTATTGGCTCCGTGTAATAGAGTTAGCACGCCGATGGCTGTGACGGATGGCTTCAGGTCTTCAATCAACATCACGCACTCTAAAAATTCCCATGGTATTTCTGAATTCCGTTCATATCATTCAGAATGCGGGTAAAATTAAGAAATTTCGTTTTGATGTTCTCCCAAACAATGATGTTTTTCGTGATGATTGTGAAGAGAAAAGAGAGCGATTCGTGATAAGAGATGGAATTCATTATAATCGAGGTACAGAAAGACCAAGCATAAATATGTGGGCATGTATAGCCCCAACCCGTTGACCCATAGAATGTTAGATGAGGCTAGATAGAGCGCCGGGATATACATATATCTATATTGGGACGACTATCAATTATTTCAACACGACTACTTAAAAGTTTTTGTCGATAATTAAATTTTCTCCTTAGATAAGCAAACTTTGATGATAAATGTAGAAAAAATGGAATATAATACAATTTTAGGCGGCCATTTTTTTCAAGTTTTAATTCATATTCGACGCTTCACTCGATTAAAGCTTGAGTGACAATTTAAATTGCATCATTTCCATAGTCTTCTTTTCATTGAATTTCCAGCTTTCACTCTCATGCCAGGCAAGCACAACCTCCTGATGAATACCTGATGCAGCAATTACCGGACACGATGAAGAGCGCTTCATAAATTTAAATCTCATTTCGATGCATTCGGATCATTGCAATAAAAAAAATAACAAAGCTAGACGGCGAACGCATGGCAAATATTTTTGCATGGTAAACAATTTTTGTCTGCTAACGTTCAGTGACATAACCTATTAAAAAAGGATACGTGGACTTATAATACTGTATAGTATTTATACTAGATTCATGCTCGAGTCGCCTTCTGATTTTAAAAAGAATACGTGAAATCAATTCAAGTGGAATGAATATGCAGGTCGAGAAATCAATTATTCATGAACATTAATTAGGCTATCGATCAGCACCGCTGTATACCATGGCGTAGATTTGACCCTATATTTGCACTACAAATCTAGAAATGACGTCAGCAATATGCTAACGATGCTTTCATAGGATATATTAGTCAAAATGGAGTTCAAGTCTTCATGTACTGGCGCAAAGTTTTGTCCGCAAAAATGTATGGCGAGACCATCGGTTCTCTTACCACGCACCAGCCGTGGTGTCAATCAAGATTCTCGCATTCGCTGCATTTAACAATGTTTGAATGTATAATTTTGCGACAGCAGTGATGAGGATTATGCTCAGAATGTTTACTGTTAACTCGTATCTTTAATAACAATGACAATAGAAAAACGATTGCTGAAAAAATTATACTTAAAAAAAATCGCAGGAAATTGAGTTGAACAACCAAGTGTGTTGGACGTGGAAAACTCAGGATATAACTTTCCAGTGAGCTTGATCTAACAGCCCAGTTCCATCTCTCTCTTTCCTCGTATTGCACAAGCGGAAAGCTCTTAGCTTGGAGCTCAAACAAAAGTTTCCACTCCCAGCCAAGATGTCACAAGTATAAGGGCTTTAAAAAGATTATCCGCAAATTGCTGAGACAAAATCCGGAGCAACTCGTTACGTCCTTAATGACGCACGACTGTCAGAAGCCAAACAGGGAGCGCAGAACGGAAAGGCAACTCAACTCGACTTGTTTCTCATATAAGCCAACGCTCATAAGTTAACGCTTGGCCTCGCGCTATTACTTATTTATACCAACACGTAAACATGGATAGAAAACTTCGCATCACTGAGAAGGCATCACTCAGCACCAGACTTCTTAATTTATTTATTCTTCAAGGAGAGGCAAAACTTGAGAAAAGGCCAAATTTGGCTCTTAAGAAACTTGTGAAGGAATTTATTCTGATGATGGTCCTAACTTACGTGGCAGATCCCGAAAATTACGGTCTGTAAGTCTCCCATGATTATTCACCTCGCTAGTAAGAATTGGGATAAAATGCGTGAATAAAAATATACGTACAAGCTGCCAGTGGAAGGATTAAATGTCGATTTCGAAATTTCCCATATTCTTCACTAAATTGTGTACAGTGTAAAATAATTTAGTAATAATATAATAACATTTATGATAATAATATCAAGTTTAAATAATTTAGTCACAAATGCTTTCTTCAATCACATTACTAACCACCCCCACCTTCCAAAAAAATCAAAATTGAAAATCGAAATATACCAGTAAATCTTCCGCCTTCACACAGCAAACACTAATGTAGCAAACCAAATGAGATTCCGAACCAAAAAGCAGGGAAAAATGAGATCGAGTAAGAATCTTTAGAAACCGTTCAAACTTCCGGCAGGAAATTTTCACATACGAGGTCCCGACAATTAAAGTTTTAGACTTGACAGGCCCATTGCGATATTAATTGATCTGCTTAATGGACTCCATTACAGAGATGAACTCAAAACACGAGGAAAGCCAGGCCAGTCGCAACTCTGATCGATCGAGCGCTCCTCTATTCAAGCCAGCAGAGCTTGGAGCGCGTCTTTGTGTGTAATTACTTGTTCCTCAGAAGGAAAGATTTCAATATATTACTACTTCAATGCATTACTACTTCAATATATTATTACTTCAATACATCACTACTTCAATACATTACTACTTTAATATTTTAAAACTCGAAATTTAACTACTTCCTGATACAACCATCGAAATGGTAACGCCGATAGATTATTAAAATGTGGTATAAACGGATGTAGAATTTAAAAAAAAGAATATATTCTGTTGAGGTAAGGAAGAAGCAGCAAGAGTTTTGGTATCAAAGAATGCAATGGCAATAAATAACGAAATGGTCTAATATAAGTACCAATTTCACAAATTTGTAACTGAAAGTTTGCAAAAAAAGTCTGAGCATGAATAAAAATGATGAATATTGTTAAAATTCAGAACAGAAATATTTGAAGAAATTTATACAATATTTTATTATCACTTAAAGATCATTTTATGCTAAATATTTTAGACTGCAAATCAATAGTGATTCTGTAAGGGCGGTCATTTCCGGCACAGAAGATTCATTAATAAGTGTACTCAATTCATAAATTAATAATAATATAATAAATAATATGATAATAAATTAATAGACTTGGGAAGACGGAATCGGTAATAATTGGATTTCTAAATTACAGAGATAATTTATTCGGGGCGACGCAGAGCTAACCTACAAGTATATCACGCAATGTATAGCGATGCTTATGATTTTCGCACGTTGATGAGCTCATATGACGAGAAGTGAAGCAGAGTTTACAGCCAAACTTGTACACGAGTTTTAGTCTGCGGCAACTGCATTTCCGAAATATTGTGTTAAACTTACAGATGCATTCGGAATAATCTATGTATTAAAAAATTGTATCGTTTGTTAGAGACATAGCATATCGAGTGTAGTATATATAGTTCGAGCCGTACTCGTTTGCTTGCGTACGTCTCGTTTGAACGACATTGAGATTCAATAAGAGTGATTACCGTCGTGAAACTATCGGTGTCGAACGTAAAGTGTTAGTATTTCCATTGGGGTTGATGACAATAAATAAATGCGCAACTGATAGAAATTAGCGCATTTGCCACGTTTCCTCGTATATTTATTGACCGAAGTAAATTGGGAGCTTCAGGCTGAATTTTATTCATGCTTCCTTATTCGTCTATATGCATGTGTTTGAACGAAAAAATGTAATTGAAAACTGTGTTGTAATTTCCGTAGGTTTTTAAATTGAATGCATTTTTACACATAATTACACAATCAAGTTGCGCAAGCTTACTTGTTGCATGTGAAATGAAGCGACTAAGACGATTATCAATTACCATTTCAGGAACATGTCGGAAGAACTGCAATGTTTGTAGATTATGATTGCTGTATTATTATTGTTGTGAATATTGTCGTTCACATAGCACCATAATTATTTTACAAATCATCGGCCTACATCACTTCAGTTCAAAATATAACACAGAACCTAATTTTTTTACATAGAAAGTGTAAAATGATTATGGAAGCATGTCAAATACGTAATATTTCTCCATAAAATTAAGAAAACCTCTTGATTCTGGTCTAGACACAATTAGGGAAAACTTACATCGTTTCAATTGATTTACCTGGCAAAGCTGACAATAATGTCGGAAACCACAAGAAATTCCCTTAATTTAGAATAAATAATTACTAGATTTAATATCGAGGATGAAAAAATGAGCCCGATATGCTGACACAAAGAAGCATGCGGATTACTTCAATTTAATTTAAGCTTATAAAAACAAATGGCTCGAAAGAATGTACAGTCTAGAGAAAAAAATAGTGGAGTACGATAAGAAGAAAAATTTCCAGGTTTCTCATTATTTTCATGGATAAAAAGTAGGTAATAATCTGTGTGATATTCTAGACGCTGCTGGCTGCAAAACACGCTGAGAAAAATAGATGCACTTTTACTGTTGCGAAAAACACAAAGCCTCACAAGCCAAGAAAACAAGTAAAAGAAACAATGTATTTTGCTTATTTTCAGTCCCTGAATAGCGAATTAGACTGTTCACTTAGGGTATTTAATGGAGGCATTTCGACCAATATTACTCGTTATGGGAAAGACCGAGATTGAAAGAAATAGATTCCTTTTAGAAATTCTGAGCTCGCGCAGCAAAACGAAACTTTTTCCAGTTTCGAATAATAGTACAGAGGCAGTGTTACACAGAAACATGGAAATAACTATTTGAATGGTAGTAATTCAAAATTTAGATCCTAAAAGTAACTGATAACTGCGAACAATTTCATACCCGCTTAAGACAATAGTTGAGAACATGGAGAAGACAAGATTTCACAGATTTAAAATAACATGCTTAAGAATTAAAAAAATAATAAAAATGGAAAATAATAAGTGACCTGGCGAAGTTACAAGAAACAACAGCTGAAACCTCCGCGTTCCAGACACAGAAACCAAACGAACTACATTTTTTCAAGAGACCAACTACACCGCCGCTGACCAGAACGTTTCGTACCAAAATTAAACAAAAGTTTGGAATAAAACCTTGCAGGATAGATTCCCTGAGCGCTCCCTCGCTCAAAACACGAAAAGAACACCGAGACGACATCAATAACATAGCTGCATCGGCGCGTCCCAAGCACATGCTGTGTTTCGTGCTACGGTAACTCAAGAAAACGCATAAGAAAAATGAGCTTGACAAAAATGAGCCATAACGTGGCAGTAAATGTTGGGTCTCACTTGGCTAATGATTGTATTGTACGAGGAAATTTTTTAACTTCATGATTTAAATAAAAATGGATAAATAATAACTACACTTAGAGAAATAGTAAGACTTTGTCCAAATAGGGATGCACTTTTTGCCCTTGTGTGGGTCATTGAGTAGAAGGTAAAAGTGTAAGAAAGTGTAGAAAGTGCGTCGTTTTTTTTGGCAATATGCCGACTCATTTTTCTGAGCGTAGCATGCAACGCAAATCATTCACAGGGTCGGAGCAGATCGAGCCCGGCAGCTCGAAGACGCAGCCACACTTTTTTCACTCGGCCAAATTCATCGATAATTTATAAGGCGCCAAGGCACGCTCATGAGGGCTATGATTGTTAGCAGGTCATTATTGAGCCTGAATAGCTCAATCAGATTTTCCCTGATGCTCCTAGACTCCTGAGGTTCTCGCCTGGAAGGCTTATGGAAGATGGGAAACGATGGCCTGTGGAATAGGTGGGATATTTACTCACATTTTCAGAGTTTTTATCGTACAGAATATAGCAAGCATACTTTCACAAATTGTAGATAAAAATATGATAGGAAAATTGTGGAAAATCAGAACTTAATAGGCGTGTAAAAAGCGATTGTTTTTCGAGTTGTGTATTGATTTGTTCGAAATGTATGGTATCTACATAAACGCAAAAAATTGAGTATAGCGAATAAAATATTGTTGAAGTAAGTGAAAGCGCACAACACTTGTAAAAACTAATAATTTTGTTACGTCGGATGCCTCAAACCTTTCGCAAGGCAAAACCTCTAATTTGCCGATAAAACTAATACCCTATTTGAATCCGGTACTTCCATTCTAGCTTCAATTTAATTTCATAACTCAGTATTTCCATTCCATTCCATAACTCAGTATTTCCATTCCATTCCATAACTCAGTATTTCCATTCCATTCCATAACTCAGTATTTCCATTCCATTCTAGCTTTAATTTAATTTTATAACTTAGTATTTAGCTTCCACGGCGTTATGATCGAAATTTATTATTGCTAAGTATAACAAAATCTAATTAAAATGGCAAAGATATGATCAAATATTTTTTAAACGTACAATCGATTGATCTCTGTGGCACTGCAGAAAAGAATGCAAACAGCGGCCGTTAAAAAAATCGTTCCGCTGATGGAAAACAAACACGACGCTGCCACGCCGACGCGACTCGCGTACTTTAGTTAGCTCGCTAAATGATTCACTAAAAAATGCACTAAAAAATTACACTCGTTTAAAAGTGCAAGAGATTGCAGAGTAAAATTGCAGTCTAATCAGATTACAAACGACGAAATTAAAATTTTTTATTCGCTGTATCGAATGAAGATTTATACTCTTAAATTCTAATTTCATTTTATAAAAATAAGTAAGCAGAAATTGAATTCTCACTAAAAAAATAGTGGCGCACGAAAGCTGTGATTTTTGAAGCAGACTTTTTTTTAAACTGACATTATCAATGCAGCAGAAGGCCTCATGAGTAATTCATTCCAATGACGATCGATCATCGCCTGGAGATTGCTTGAAGAATCACACTCCTTAATGTTTAATTTTCAACGCAACGACTCCTACAATCGTTTTATTGTATTGAATTATTTCATTTAGTTTACTGGTCAAACCGATCGATAGCCGACCATTTAGCTCAGTGAGTATTACCGTTGAACTTATCGTCACCAGGATTTCCGCGATTGCACACAGAAATCAGAAGGCCTAACACAAGAAAACAAGTCCGCTACACGGCAGCTGTAGGGTTAAACCCGGGTTCACACCACAGTGTCAGGCACGTGCCAGGCATATACTGATCAAGATCCAGTCCAATATTCTTTAATGCATTTCATTGAAGCATTCACACCATGGGCATGGCAGGCGCATTGCACGGCTGGTGTGAATGTTTCCATAGAAATACATTAAAAAATATTGAACTGGATCGCGGATTCTTGGCATTATAGGCACTGGATAGGCATTATAGGATTTGACATTATCTTATCTTGGCATTATAGGACTGGATCGCGGATAGGCATTGGATTCTTGTAAAAATGCCTATACTCTGAAATTCGTTTCAATTATAACTAAATTAGTTATATAACCACGCCATGCTGCCCGGCAGTATATGGCGTGAACCCAGCCTCATATCGGCGCTCCAGCGTGGCCTGGGACTGCTACGCCCCACACACTTGCCAAGTATTTCAAGTTATCGTAGAAGTGAAAGGTTGTTCTGCTATGTGCTGCGCATTTACTGCAACTTAACTTATAGAACTTCGACGTGGTCGGTGTTTAATAAATTTAATTGAAATCTAACGTTGTTTTTCTGCTATTCAACACAACGATTTCACTTGGATCACTTGCACGTAAAATTAACGAAATTGTGAAAACGAAATTGTGAAGGTTTGGTAAACGAATACAGAATTAGAAAAAGGTAGAAAATTTAGTTATAAATGAAACGAATTTTAGAGCATAGGAATTTTTACAAGAATATAAATTCAAAGTGGTTATGACATGGAGTGTTTATTTATAAATTAATCAGCCAATGAGGATTAAACAAGCAGAAAATAAATAATTATCGTGAGCTTACGATCGAAGTGCAATATAATTTCAAGAACCTATAAATGGAACTGTTTTTTCAATAAAATTTATAATTATAGTAGACGACTGAGCGCTATTAGTATATAAAACCAAAACTAAATAAATATTATAACATGAGCAGGCAAGTGTGATTTGCTTGCAAAAAATACTTCAAATAAAATAAGATAAAACATCAACTCGTAAACTATTTTTTAACACTGGAAATTCATAAAATTTCGCCATCCAAGTTCACAACGACACAATTTAATTTGAAACTGGCGCTATATAAATTTAATCTTGAGCTATATCAGAATTTGAAAAGATTCCTGCAAAATTATTCAAGGTTAAACCTCCTATATGACACCGCATACAAATACGTTGCGTATGCACAACAAACAGCGCATTTAGTCATGGCATATTCCTATACATGGAGGTTAGTCTAGCACTCTAGCATGAATAACCGATGTCATCTCTCTTAATTGTGATTTTAGAACAATATATTTATTTCCAATGCAACGGGGACCACAAGGCAATAATGCTTGATGCGTCCAGCATCGAACAGTGGTGAAATTTTTCTATATTAAATCGAGTAGATTGACTCGGGGCTTTGGCATACCTACGCACACACTTCAGAAAACTGCACAATATTCAACTCAATTAATTCTCCGCGGGTATACGACGTCTTTTAATAAACAATATTCATACACAAAAACTACAGGTATAAGGCCCGGTAACTAAAGTTACAGTAGACAAAAAACTTAGTCGGAAGTAGGGATTTCAAGCTACGTGCTAAGATTAAGGAACTACGGAACACTCATTTTATCGAAAATAACAAGTCACCTCAACAATCTAGTAGTGAAGAAAAGCTGTGGAAGCTTCTGCACAGAAACTACTTCAAGAAACGAGCACTTTTCCAAATATTGCAAAATAATATTTACCGTGATACACTGCCGAACGAATCCACATACATAAATTTTTATTCAGCATAGGAGTAACTTGGAAAATAAAGTTAGAAACAAAAGTTTGAATTTATAAGGGAAAAATTCGCATACTTTCTCGCACGAAATGGAAGGGTGAACTTTTTCTGGACAGAAATAAGATTCGCTTCTTTCGAATAAGGAAGTAAGAGACAAAAATCGTGATGTTTTTTCTCCGAGAGTTGGCAGGAAGACAGAGGATCATCAGGGTTGTTTCTGGTCTCCAAGAAGATTCAAACTAAACAGAAAACTTGTAACTTTTTACGCCAACGAAGGCCTCAATTTAGTACGTTAGAGGAACTTCCAAACACAAACTTGTATATGCGCGACTCAAACACGAAATGAAGACATTCTTTTCTATCGTCGTATTGCGATCTCCATCAGTGAATTCTTTTCTCCTTCACAAATTCTCAAGTACGAACATAATAGGACACGATTAATAATAAAAGTTACCACGCATAACTTACGAAGATTGAGTCCATTAACACATGGAGAAAGAACACAATAGTTTACTATAATTAAATAATAGATTAGTGAATGAATAAAAGAAATATTTCGTAAGACGCCCAGAAATAGAAGATTAACAATAAACTCTCAACGAACAAACCCTTCGACAGAGCTCGCAATCGAGCAGGTCAACGAAATAGAATCGCCCTAAACTATTGTGTCTGTACAAGACCATTTTTTCCGCGATCGTTCATCAAGCGTCTCGTGAGCAGAAGGGCGCTCCATCAACAGGAATTTTTTGTTGTGTGCCTTCAGTGTTTATTTGGAGCTGTGGGGCAGCATCGGCGCACCAACACAAGATTGATTGCTGCCTGGCCCTGACAGCCCAGAGAAGGAGGCCGGAAGACGCTGCCCGACACACCTCACCTAAACAAAACCTCGCAACCTCAACCCAAACTCATGCAACCCGACCAAACTACCGCAACCCTAACCCAAACTCATGCAACCCGACCCTAACTCATGCAAACCCTCATGCAACCCAACCCAAACTCATGCAACCCAACCTTATCTCCCGCAACCCCAAACCCAAGCAACCCAACCCTAACCTTCGCAACCCCAATCCCAAACTACAGCATGCCCCAACTCCCAAGGGAGATACAACTTTTCCAGACTGAGTCCACCAGGCGTCTGGCGTTGGAGTAACGTTTATGAAACGTTGTTTCAATAAAATCAACTTAAAATCAACGTTTTTCCAACGTCATCTGACTGGAAAGAGAGTCGTGACGTCCAGGATACTCTCAGAAGTTTCGACGATGTCGGATAAGTAACAAATCGAACAAATTGGAGAATGATAAGTTTTTTCAAATGTGGGGGAAACTGTCAAGCTAAATAGATAAAGGTCGCGTTAACGTTAGGCTGTTATTTCACAAAAGGGATCCGGAACACTCGAGGAAGAATGATGGTAGACACTCGTTAAATGGAACAAAATAGCAATATGTCATTACAAGCGAATAGAATGCAAAAATATACATCAGGAGTTTCAATTGAAATGAAAATTAACCAATAATTTAGGAGCAAAGTGGGTGCAGGTGAATTCAGTTTGTTTCTATTCAATGAAAATATAGCGAATTCATTTGGCATTATCTTTGTTTTTAAATTCTTGGTCGTCATGAAAAAATCTAGGTCTGAGCCTCGTATAGGCTGAACATATCGAGAGCCCTATGGAGAACCGGATACATCCAGCAGATTTTTATTTTACCTATGGTAACCACACTGTCTATCTATAAAGGGTCTGATGCTTCATATTCATTATTTTCAAAGAGTTAATTCTGAAAGCGACAGTAACACTGGGCAATGAATAAGCCACGTGCAAATAAAAGCGCGGAATATATTCAGGACGTCGAGCACAGTCAACGAAGAGAATATCAGCGCGGCAAAAGCGGAGCAGGAAGGGAACGCCAACGACGATCAACCTGGAAAGCTGAAAGTGTGGAAGAGGGGAGACAAAATTAACGACCTTAAGAGATTACGAGAATTGCTCAAGGGAGGCTGTCTCTGGCACCCCACATCCGCTTCCGAATGCAGCGCGAATGTCAGAATACAATCTCAGAGGCGCGTCACACGGGATACTCGACCAACAACATTGCTGATGTTCTCTCATTTCGAGAGTTGCTGTCTCGGCAGTTTGTATTTTATTTTAGTTCAGTTATACCGGTATTATTTCAAAGTGGTCTCGAAGCAAGACTGTAACGGAGAGTTGATTCTAGTTCCATAAATGAATGTGCCGACATTTTACTTAGCAAGTTTGTTTTAATTAAACGGTGAATGTAGAATTCGTGATGGCAAAGTTGCAAAAAAAAAAAGATCTCAACAAGGCACATGCCATCGATCTACCGTGAGCCGACGGCAGACAGGAAAAAACGCGAGATTTGAGTGTACACACTTTTTTTCAACTCTACGTAAGAAAAAGTTTGTAACTAATTTGAAAAAGCTTATGAAAATAGGATTCATGGACTTCCGTCATCTGCAGACGGAAGTCCATGTCGAGCTGAGTTCTCTTAAAGAACTTTAAACAACACTTAAACCTTACACAATCTTCTCGTTACAAAGGGAGGCACGATAATTTCTAGATTAGGTAAAATGAGCAGATTTTAACTTGATTGAGATTGAATCTTATGTTTGGGAGGTGCAACATAAACCAATTAAAAATACTTTCAAATAAATGCATAGAGAATTGTCATATTTTGATAGTTTACCTCGTCTTCGTGATCTCTTAGCGAACGTGTTATGGCACTTGCAAATTTACTCACGGGCTTATACTTACACGAGTTTTAGTCGCAGAAATAAATATTCCTGAAAACTCTAAGAATAAGAAGGGCCTTTTTCCATTCGTCAAAATCATTACAGCTTCACCGACTTTGATGTTGAAGCAGAATCTTCTTGTCTGGCACCCGGAAGCGAGAGAGGAATTAATAACTGTGAGATACAGATTCCAACTGATTGAGAGGCAAATTAACTGATCAAGACTTCATGTATATACATGAAGTCTTGAGTATATATTGCGATTAATTGTTAGAGCAACCAAATTGATAAATTAAACACTATATTGCGATTGATTGTCCGAGCAACTGAAATAGATAAACCAAACACTTACATACTGGATAACAATAAATTATCCTCTCTACGTTCAATTACACCCGCAAATGGTGGCTGCAAAGCATAGCAAAACTCGAAGCGCTATGCAGACAGACAAAAAAATATCAGGACGCCTTCAACTCTCTTACTAAAATTGCAAGAATAAGGCCTAGAGAATTGCAAAAACCTTTTTTGTTCAATAAAATAAAGAAAATAAAGCTCTATTTGAGTATTCATTTCAGTAAACAGCGGCGTTCTCTGGCATAATTTTAATTATCGTTAGTATGGCGGTATCCGAGAAAGCGTTTCACTGTAGCGCAGTGTTGGCATTGAACGTACGAATGAGACGGGACGACGCGCCACGAAGCTGCGGTGTCATCAATTTGTGAGGGAAGGGAGCTCGGCTACACAGTAACTTAACAAAAAGTAATGTAATAAATGACGTAATGTAATGTAATAAATGACGTAAAGTAATGTAATAAATGACAAGCAAATAGAATACTTGGCGCTACTGGCACCGTCATGGCGTGCTGCCTTGCGCACCACGGTCGGAGCTATAGTCGATACGAACGAGTGATGGGGTTTACCTCCTGCATGGCAATTTGGTAGCATTTTAACATTGATGAATTGTGGAACACAATAAAGTAATTTAAGAAAAAGTAGAATACCGCGATTTGTAGGTGACTCATTTTATCAATTGTGATTGCGGACTGGAATTAAAATCGACTAGTTTCAACCACATGCACAAATGCACAATTGATAATATTACGGTACTATATGCGATGCGGATCGCAGAGCGCGAGGAATCTCAGAGTCGCGGAAAAGTTTCAGAGCAGCGGCGGAATGTCAGAGCAGCGGGTGAGTTTCGGAGCAGCGGCAGAGTTTCAGAGCAGCGGTGGAGTTTCAGAGCAGCGGTGGAGTCTCAGAGCAGCGGATGAGTTTCGGAGCAGCGGCGGAGTTTCAGGGCAGCGGATGAGTTTCGGAGCAGCGGCGGAATCTCATAGCAGCGTTTGAGTTTCGGAGCAGTGGAGGAGTTTCAGAGCGGCGGAGGAGTTTCAGAGCTGCAGAGGAGTATCAGAGCGGAGGAACTTTAGAGCAGCTTAGGAGTTTCAGAACAGCGGAGAAGTTTCAGAGCAGCAGAAGAGCTTTACAGCAGCGGAGTTCCAGAGCGACGAGCCCTTCGTGTCACAGCAATTGAGTGAAGAAAAAATAAACTGGGACCAGCAAATGCCTTAACTCAGACCAGCTCTGGACGCAACCATCGACCACGCGGCACGGCAGCTTAATTAAATTTACAGTAAGGGTTATGTAACAGGGAGGTCAGCCTGAAGTGTTTCCATTTAATTAAAGCAACAAAATGCCAACAATGGCAGAATTTAGCGTAAAAACAATTTCGGGGCATTTCCACTGGTGCTCCACAATCATTTAATTATACTATTCTGCTGGTAATTATCTACGGGGAAGTGTAGCAAAAATCTTACGAGTTGTATAGTAAACTACTCAAACATTCCGGAAAAAATGAAAAAATACGAGCACTTTTTTCATTTCTGATCGCGCAAAATGCAGACCCGAAGCATATTATACCGATATTAAGTCTTCAGGCTAAGCATTAACCGTATCAAGAAGCCTGGGCAGTGCAACAACAAAGCAACACGGCTCAGCAAGTGTATTGAGTTGCGCGTAAACAAGACGCTTAGCCTCACCAGACAGCGCACAACGCAGAGATGTTCCATGCAGACGCAGCTTGACAGCTCACCGTGCTACATGTGCCAGCAACACCATGCAGAGCGCTGTTCTCGCTAGTAGTTAGCATAAGAAGATGTAATTATAGATTTCTCATTACAGAAATTTGTTTTGTTGTTATTTGTTACAGAAATACGAGGAAATTTAAATTTCCTTTATTTGTAACAGAAATAAAGCAAATTCTTGTCGATAGCCGATTCTTTGTATCTGCATGCAATAATGGAGCCTAAATACAAGCAAGAAGTGGAAATATTTTGAGTTTCCGAAATTTTTGTCGTTTAAGGAATTCAACGAAACGATGTGAAATTAATTTTCATACATAAGAGATTTTTAATCACCCTCCACTGATAGGAACAACATGGGAAATAAATAACACAAGATTTATTTAAGTTGCAGCGAAAAATCAGAACATCGTCCAGTCCGCGAAGGCGTATATAATTCAAGGGCGTTCAACGCAACAATCGGTTCATATTTTTTGATCAGAAAGGTCAAATCTAAGAAACACGAAGATGGATAGTTCTAACAACGGATCGTTTTTGAATAGATAAGATTTAAAACTTTAATGATCAATTATACTTAATATTCATTAGTACGGTAGTTAAGCATTAATGGCAATTGGTCCATAAATGAACATACTTAATGACGTTACACTTGGAATGGAATGAAATAGGTGGTCAAACATGGACAAATAAGTAAGACAGTATGTCGTATTACTTACTGAATCTAAAGCACACTATTTTACCACTTCACAAACAATAGTTCACAGCAACGCTTTCTGGTATTACATTTCTCCTGCAATAGAAAGCCTCAATCCCATATCAGCCTTCCTAAACCCAGCTGCAGGACAGAAACATCAAGAACGCTGCAGCTTAGCTCGGCCATATAGCGTGGCAGAATCCCTAATCCCGTAGCAGATGGACTCAACACTGCTGCATTTTAGAATCCTCAAGCTCTATCCATCTCACATACACCTTTTAGCATTTCATAAGCCACAATACGCAGTTTAATAATATATCAGTGCAAACCACTATACGTATGCTTCAGCTAAACTGACACCAGAAATAGCATGGACCTTCACGACGTTATATAGCCAAGCCAATCTTAGCAACACCATGGAGTCCGTGGAGCGTTTTCAGTCAAGCTAAACCCAGCAATGATTGAGCCTCCAGAACTTTCCAGCTAAGATAACCCTAGCAATGCCATGGTACCTGCAGAACTTTACTATAGCCAACTTAGCCCCAGTAACTCCATGGAGCCTCCAGAACTTCCCAGGTCCCAGCCAAGCTAACCCCACCAACTCCATGGAGCTTCTCAACTTTACTAGCCAAGCTAAGACCATCATGTCCATGGAGCCTCGAGGGCGTTGCAGTCAGGAGCGAGCGATAAGAGGGTGGGGCCGTACAGTCGGCGTCTCGTGTCAGCTTGCGGAAGGAAAGGCGACCTCGGCCAGACCCGACCGGCTGGATCGTAAAGAAGGGCAAATGAGTAACGCGGGATGTGCAGTTATAGAGCCAGAGGAGGGGAGCTGCAGCAACGCAGGATTAGAGGGTTGAGTAGAGGGACGCTGTGAGCTGAATACACCTGCGTGCAGATCCACAGGGTGAAAGAGATATGCAAGGTGAAGATAGAGGGCTTCAATTGACGCTTTTCTGTATGAATGTGGTTCAATCTACCTACATTTATAAAACTATTGAAATAATTTCTGTCAAACTAGGATGTAGAATAGATGAAAAATTAAAATGAAAGTCCAAGTATAACAATCATAACTACGACTACACTACACAAGTAATTTTCCTGTTTCTTATATTCCCATGCATCGTAATGATAACATAGCATTTGATACGAAATAAAAGCGGACAACAGAGTACATGATGTTGCTGGGAGAACAGAGCGGTGTGGGGTTCCGTGCGTAATATGAGCCACCATTCAGGCATTGGACTGCGACAATAAAGTCAAAACTAGCACAGAAACGCCCCGGGCTATTCGAACGTCAGGTCAATGCATTACAATACATATGCAATCAGATCCTTTGGAGCTTCATGCGGCAATGTTCGGAGGTCGCAATGTGCTAATGAATGGTATATTCAAGGTGAAAATGAAAAATAGCAAGAAACTATATAGTACTTAGGAAACTGGGATAAAACAGAGTCAATTTTCAAAGTCTGTAATTCAGCAAGCGAAAATGGAGGAAAATGGATCAACTAGGAATATAGGTATATTTATTTTGTGTCCATGAGAACAAGCAACGTTTACATCACTTATAAAACATCAAGTGACCAGATTGCTTCAAATAAATATTCAAAAATGATCTGCACAACACAAGATGATGTGCGGAAACATAAATTGCAGGGCATTTAGCACAATCTGCATCTGTATCTTCGATTTTTAAACATTGCAACATCTAGGATCTAAAGCCAATGGCTTCTATATTTTACAAAGCCTCATAACTCAGCGAGAACCTTAAGACAATGATCGCATCATGACGACGCATGAAGCATAGCTGAGCGACCGGGAAATCGATACGCCTTTATAGCAACATCAAAGACCGCGCAGAAGTGAAGTTAGTATGCAGGTATGAAGGGAAGCACGTATAGTGCAGCGGGGAAGACGAGGTACAGAGAAGTGGGGATAATGTTGTAGAGGAGATGGAATAGAGGTGAGCTTTATGGCTATAGTGCAGCAGAGAAGACGAGGTAGAGAAGTGAGGATAAAGTTGCTTGGGAGATGAAATAGAGGTGAGTTTTATGGCTATAGAGTAACAGAGAAGACAAGGTACAGAGAGGTGGGGAATGATGTTGCACTACAGATAGAATAGAGGGGAGTTTTATGGCTATAGTGCAGCAGAGAAGACGAGGTACAGAGAAAAGGGGATAATGTTGCATGGGAGATAGAAAGGGGAGGGGAGAGGGAATTTTATGGCCTGGGGGACGCCACGTGCGCCATGGGATACGCCGGATAAATACGATGGATGGAGTTGGGGAGCGTACGCCCCTGTACGCGCTGGTCCCCACGCACGCTCCCTGGCGCTAATGTAATGAAATTCTACACAATATCTCCTGGCTGGAACATCGAGGAAATATAATTATAGAACACAACAGCCATTTTATGTAAATGAAATAAACTTTTAGACAATTGAAATAATAAATGGAGTACATCATGGGACGAGGTCTGTAATTAAACAAGAACGCTTAAGCCAAGACAATAATTGTTCATCTACTTAGATTCTGTTAGATATCCACAGTTTCAACGAAGACCTTACCTTATTGATAATAATGGACGAAGATGAAAGAAAATGATAAGGAAACAAATGAATTAAGTAGATTTCCCCATAAGATGGAACTGCATATGAAATACATGCAGCAGGTGAAAAAATGCTAAGATGACACTCTTTAATAATGACAGAACCTCATAAAATTCACTCGCTGCGATTCATTTTAGTGTTGTTGACGTCTGTAGTCCGCCTTTATCTGCAGATCTAATCAAGTGCTTCAGATTTATTTCTCATAAGGGAGAATTATTGCGGATAATTACGCATGCGATATTTGCTTACTTTCTCTTGGAATACTCAAGTTTAGTAACTCGGGTTAGTAAACAAAAATCAATATTCAAGTTTATTAACTCGTTTATTATTAATTATTAGTTTATTAACTCGTTTACCATTAATAAAAGAACGTCAAAAAAACTGAGCAATTATGCTCAACTATTAATGATGATACAAAATTTGGAGCTCGGATGGGCCAATGAAGAACTTCTGGAGATTTAACAAGTCCAAGAAAGCGTTAAACGTGAATGATTTTTAAAAGAAGGTTAATTCGTTTACATGTTTCAATACCTGCGATTTTCTTCATTATCACTTGATATTCCATTACTTCTCAGCCGTTCCACGGTATACAAATTCAAACAACCTATTTCAACTCGACTGCAGTTCCCATGATCTTATTTTAGGCGCCAAAACAATTGGCGACTACGATATATAGTGGGTGTCTAATTTGCCGCCATTTAAGCACGTTTCCCCGGATCGCAAAAAATTCATAGGAATCTACTTCGATCGGTCAGGTCCATCGTTCCGATACGTAGGAATTCCTATCGACCACGAATTATTGTGTCATTCATGCTTTTGATTATGAGAACAGAGAACTTGATACATAGTTCCACGTTATGAATTACTCGGTTTGACTCAACTGTGAAGTAGGAACAGCTACTTGATAAACTGAAGACAATTGATTTGGAGCACCACATTCAGTGAAAATTTATATCCTTGAGCCTGCTATACATCGTTGAAACGTCCATAGAAATTGTGCAAAAACCATGAAAAAATACCCGCATAAAAAACGGACTAAACTTCATGATATCTCGTCTTTTTCACAGCTCGCTTTAAGGGAAACTCGTCATAAGTAGAAATTATGCAACAAGCACTATAATCAGAGTTAAATTCGAATTGAATTTTCCCATCTTTTTTTTTTTGATGAGGAAGTCGAACTTGGCTCAGTAAACATCAAGGAGAGTCTTCGTTATTTGACTCTTACTAACTAGACCATAAGCGGTGCGTACTGCTTAATTACTGCTTAATTAATAGATCAATCAAAACTACTTAACAAAACTGCTCTTCAAGCTGATATCTTTCTCTTGAGATCTCTTTGGTATTCAGATCCTCGACAAATAACGATCTTTTTATTTTATTTTCATCGCTTCATTTCGGAGTAAACATACAACGCAAATGTTTTTCATACAACGTAAGTTGTTCAACGACAAGGGAACGTTTAGCGAATTATAAGTCTTAACGGCACTCGATCAGCCGTAATTTAAACTGAGAGCACAAATTCGAAAAAAATTAAAAAAGAATCTAAGAATTTCCCCCCAATTTATTTCAAGGTAACCTATTACACTGTCAAAATAATCTGCTTGTATTCATGATTTTTTCTAAAACAGGACATGCCAACAACTCTCTTCGATGCTTGTGGAGAGAAAAGTAGCGTCTGGCTCCCAACAATATTGTTTCGTTGCTAGCGAGATGTAACCATCGTTATACATCATTAATTTTTGCCCCCTTCAAAATAAATAAAAAAAACTTTGATCCGGAACTCAGCTCATCGTCAGTGAATTGAAATATTTCTCAGAACATCACAATTTAAATTTAAATTAACAAATTCACTGAAACCAAATCAATTACACGCGTATTTATGAGAGTTATATAAGAGATGAATAATTAATCCATTGGTGAATATTAAATGTATGCGATACTAAATTAAACCCAGCAAGCTCTTCAAATTTCCCTTCGTAAACGTTAAAAAGCCCCATGTCAAGCTAGTTAGAATTAAAAAAAATTAATAAACAGATCACTAATTTTATATGAAATGCATACTTCCTTTGCCAGCATGTATACTCACATTTCATACCCGTTTCTAAACAGGCAAGTGCATAGCAATCTAATATTAACAGTTATTTGGAAACTTATTGCACTTCAAGCCAAGATATAAACGCCTTTCACATCCATGATACTGAAGACGAATGAACGCACTTTAAAAAGCCCGTGTACACGTTACTCCGTCTCTATGGTTTTCTATATCATCCCAAAGCTTTTTAAAAAAAGACTGATTCCGTTTCTCTGGGATTACATGAAGAAAAATTTCTTTCGTAAACATCGGTGCATTTTTTTTTCTACGTACGTGTTGCTTCACATTTTTAGATCACAAATTTTAAGAGCAGCGGACGAGTTTTCATTTATTTTGAGGCGTTGACAGACAAAATAGAGAAATTCATACATTGAGTACAACAATGCACTACCTATTAATAATTTAATCCAACATGAGATCATTTAAATACACTATTTACTGTGATCTTTCACACCATTTACTATGACAATCCGCTTTGTCAATGACGAAGTAAAATTAATTTATCTTTGTAGTATGTTGGTAAGTACTTCTACACGCAGAAAAATGAATGAGAAAAATTGTCGAAATAGTGAAACACCTTCTTCCAAAAAACACGAGTAGAGAGCGAACGTAGCTCTGATAAATAATTCCGAGCCAAAGAGGGCTACCATGACCAAAACAAGTACAAGAAGAGCATTGCTTTTGGACGAAGTCTCACACATTTCTCTGAGTGATAGGTAAGCTCTAGCAGTATCAGTCAGCTCTACGGAATGTCTCGCAAATATTTTACGTCAATGATGACCTAAGATAAGGCCGGCTTATATCTACATATAATTTGAAAACATGATCTTAATTGCTTCGTTTATCTTATTATTTTTCCTTGCTGTTGATGGCTTTAATACTTTTCTGTCATCCCATATTTTGCCTGCTCGCCATATTGAACAACTTTTTATATAGTGAAGCAGATAGAAAAAACTTTAAAATTAATATGACCGAAAATAAATTTCTATTTCATCAAATACTATTTCGATCAACAATGAAAGATATAAAGAATTAATATGCGCCTATATCCATAAATTTAAAGCGCGCAAAAAAACTATGAATTACAGAAACTAATTTGTGTTAACTGAACAACTATATTCCAGATTCGTAGTTTTATTAGCCGATTTCATTGGAAAAACGCACACCCTCCAACTACTCAACAAAATCAGATTTCAGCAAAAAAAGTGATAAACACTTACGAAATGTAATTTTCTATGGCGTTGGGACAGAAAGTTTCGTTAATGTTAAATTCCAATCGAAATGGAAATACTGAAACTGCAATGGGCATAGTTATTTTGCAATATAATATATAAAAGAGAACATGAGTATTGAGTGAACAAGTAGGTCGGTTTCTTGAAATTTTTAATGGGTCTCTGCGTGTACAGCGTTTGTGAGTGAACAGCACCAAGGGGATATCTGTCCATGTTCATTGTTCGGTCAATGCTGCTGATAAACAGATATAAAGTGCTATGAAATGAAAAAATTGCATAATCACATTCCAGCCAATTTACGGTTTAATTTGGAGTAAAACATCACGAAATTGAAACCAAGTTAGGAAAAATAAATCAAAGGAAAAAAGGAACCGTGGCCAAGAGACATCGCCGTGCAACCAATATGCAGTTAAGGAATCATTTGGGATCACAGGTGCAATTGGACTGTGTTTCCCTAGATTGTAGGATAAGAGCCTGCGTCCCGCGGGAGGCTCTGCAGCTCTGGTCGCGATATATATGTATATCCCGCACGTACTGCAACAACAACCTATGTGTCGCTCACAAAGCTCCCCGATGAGCTTGCATTAGTTCTGGATTTTTGCTGTCCAATCTGAGTCCAGTCATTGGAGACAAAAGCAGCGACAAAAACGTCACGAGAAACACCTTGATGCACTCGCGGACAACAAAGCTCGACAGTAATCAGACAGAGAGAGGGCAACACGGCAACGTGCTTGGACCAGTCACATGGTCGTAGGCCTGTGTCAGTGTGTCCAAGCATCGCTAAAAATATGCACACCAGGTAGTGGCACAACTCATAAAAAGTCTTCGTCATAAATCAAGCTAAAAGCAGACAATCTCCTTGAAAAATCGACTGAAATTTCAAGGGAAACTTGGGCAAGGATCTCATCAAAGCCCTTCACACTCCTAGTTTGAGTCCCTGCAAGGAAGCCCGAGGGAAGCTGCGCGAGCTCAGAATCTTAAGACCGTAGGCTTTTGGGACTTAGGGGCGCGGTCGTAGCTTTTGCATGGACCTGCACCGCGTTGGCTGAAGTGGGCGCTCTAATCGAGACCTGTGAGCTAAACGTAATACAAACCGGCCGCTCTTGGTGATATCAAAGGCAAGGAATGAAGCTCAACAAAAACAAAGTGGTGTGGATATTGATTTAAACTGTTGCATTCGATTTTCATCCAATGCAAACAATGGATCAAAACGAAAATATCATTTGCAAATAGCCAACAATATGTTGTAGAATAGTCAATTATAGTCTCAATTCATAATTGATGACAAGAAAAACCGTATGAATAATTAACTGAGGCATCGCGATGAAAATTTTATTACCTTCTAATTCCGAATGATTTCGGCAGTGTGAAACAAATAAATTTTATCGAATAATCGAGACTTTTAAATGCCTGAGAATCCCGAGTCAAGCGAAAATAATGAAAAATTCCGTGAACATATTCTATGTTATTCTTTTTGCATGCGCCGTTTAATTGCTATGTGAACTTTAAATAAAGCAAAAATATTCAAGATTCATTTTGAAATAAGTCAATGCAGCAAATTATCAACCTCGTATGTGAGACAGCGATCGGAAGGGGTGAATTATAAAATTGACTGAAAAATCAACTTAGTTGTAAGAGTTGATATAACAAGCAGGGAAAATACTGTTAAGTCAATTTCATTTCAAATACACAGTCGTAAAACAATGCATGCAAGAGTTCAAAAGAAATTTGTGGTAATTAAGTTATTGTTGTGACAACAATCTAACATCATAATATTGCAGAGAATAAGAGGCAAACTCATCATAGGATAAAAACATTCTCTCACAATCAGATTGTGTTTGTGCTTTCATAAAAACAATGATTTCACTATGTGATTGATCCGGATGAGAGAATCCAAAAAATCTACAATATTGGACTCAGTTGCAAATTTTACACTAGACGTCGAAGAATTTTGCGCATCGCAGAAACTCAACTTGGAAATTCTGTTTAATTTTCACAACGTTATCATAAAATTTCTATCTCGTGTGAAATATACAAAAAACCGAGATGTCAGTAACGAAATTTCATGAAGAATAGGCAGAAATTCTTCCACAACAGAGTATCAGGGTTACAAGACGAGCTAATTTTCAATTCCACACAAATGAACAAATCGATGAGCAATCGAGGCGCGATGGTAGCAGGTGAACGACTGAGTCGCCACTAAATCGAAGGAATGTAGTTAGGGATTTCATCTGAAGCAAAGGAATTGCATAAAGCCGTCCCCGACATGGTAAACTGATGGAATGGTTCCTATGGGCCGAGTTGTAGAGCGCAATGGACAGATTCTTCCGGAAAACCTTCGCAATAATATAAATGCTAGCGATTTCGAAAGCTTATAATGATCAATCAGAATACAAGTCAAAAATAATGCCATGAATTTATTAGGTCCGCTTTATTAAGCGCGCTAAGTTTCAATTAACAAGATGTATAGAGCACAAATTGACACGTATGAAAAATCAAACATCTGGGAAAGAAGTCTTCGGCGCTAAATCGTTGGCGGCTATATTTACCAAAATTACAGAACACAAGATGAAACAATCATTCGAAAATAAAAATAAAATACCATTTTTGTACTGTACTGACACGTATTAACGGAAACCAAGATATACTTATAATTCTTTATTGTTTCACACGTTAGTATTTAGCATTAGAATTGAAACCTAAATTAGTTTAGACATACGTGCAATGATCTACGTAGAATAAGACTGAAAAAACTAAATATAGTGGCATATGTTCCCGGTAGTAAAAGGGTAGTACAAGCTAAATATGCGCCGTATATGTAAGGTTAGAAGCTCTCAGATTGAAAAGGAGAACGAATACTTGAAAAAATCCCCTCGTGGAGTTCTGGTCGCAGAAAATCGACTCTCATCCAAGGTTCAATCGCTTAGTTTAGACGCCTATTCCGTTTTCATACCCCATTTTGCAGCGGCGTCGAACGGAAGCCACTCTAAGAGCGCACTGCTTGCCAAAGACACTTCGTCCTATGACTTCTATACTTTCTCCCTTCGCGAATTTTTAGGGTATTTTTAGTAGGGCACTAAAAAAAGTTTCCCATTAGAAGGAGGTCATAAATCAGGTTGGCGAAGTGAAGTCAACGGGCCACTTGGGCGCGAGAAATAACAATTTAAACCGGCGTGAGGATCGCAGCGGATTAGAGTCGCTCTTAAATTGCTTAGCCAATGAAGGAAGTTAACAGAGTCAAAGCCTACGAGCCTAAGCCTTTAGCCAGACTATGACACAGCCTACGTGATCAACATTGCAAACGGCATCAACTAACAAAACGAAGACCATAACACGACTCGTTGCGGACGTTTTGCGGAGATGCATTTGGAATTTTTGGCATGTATAACTAAGCTGAACTGAGTGTTAGAGAAGTCATTTATACGCTGTGAAATATAAACACAATAAAAAAAATACATGGAATGCGTTTAAAAATACAACAAGGTAATTCAAATACATTTCATTCTAATGTAAAGACTTCAGGCTAAACGAGTTGAACGTTTCAAGTCGATGGCGTTGTTTATTTTAAGCTGGGGGATCAGGATGGTTTATTGAGAAGTTTCAATTAAATACATTACAAACCAAGAAAAGTATTAGTTTGACTAGCGAACGTCTAAAATAACGCAAATGAATTTCTCCGCGGATATTTTCCTTCAAAATTTATATATACTAATAAAATATTAGCTGACAATTTCAACTTCATAGAGATTCCTGAATAATCGCCGGCGAACTTGAAGGTCCCAATTGACGAAGGTTTCGGTAGATGAAATAATCAAAAAATCTATAATCAAATATTATTTAAAAATATGTAATGACATATAATAAATTTAAATTAAATACGAAAATTATGAAGAAAATTTAGCATATAAATAAAAAAACAAACAATACGATTCCAAAGCCCCAAACTATTTTTATACAGAAAAAAATATTCAAAAAATTATATGTAATACAACTGTGAATAAAAATGTCGGAACGAAAATGACTTAGATTGCTACACGAGTATAACACATACGAACCCATATTGAATGGTTACATGAAGGAATTTCTAGAGTTCAGACTCGGTATAGGCAGGCGACACGCGCAGCGAGAGTGTGACACGGTTGCGCACTTCATTTACTCGACCTTCACAGCGCTTGTTAATATAGAGGAAGTCGCTACTGTGCTACCAACATCCTACACCGAGCATTACATGCGCTGTTAGGTGCGGTTAGAATGCCAGGTAAGTTGTCATCCACAAGGAATGTGGTATCAATGATATAATATCGAAATACATTATACATAGACGTAATAGAAAATTATTTCATACATATTGATGTAACCAAGAGAACCATTTAAAGTTATGACATAATAAAAAAAATATAAAAGCTATGAGATAATCAAGAAATTATAATTACATTAGTTATTAAAAAAGTAATTAAGAAATTATGAGAAAATACAAATGGCACAAAAGTCGATCAAATATTGGTATACGAACAATCATCAGAAGCTGTAAAAAATCACCCGATATGATAAAAGAGGAACTCTAAATGCGAACGATGTCCCTGACCGTGACGGGCAGAGCTTGATACCAATATAGAGTAAGCCGATTAGCTATAACCGCAATCTTTGCTTTACATGCAGCCAACTATAAGTGTTAATCATCCATCCTCTTACCGTAAATTGATCGAACTAAATCCAAGCACTTCACCATTTAATACAGAGTAGGTTCTGTTCAACCGTCGAATAAAAAACTGGCTATCTGAAGTTGAAATAAAACGCAAGTGATAATTAAATTAGCTCGACAAGACTAATGAATAAATTCAGAGGTGAATTACGGTATAATACCGCTAATACCAGCCATAGAAAAATGTAAATGCCAGAATAAATTCTCCGTGTTCAGTTCAGACGCACCTAGGTTGAAAAAATGCGAGTAAGCTTCATAGTTCGCGCAAATAATCACTCTACTTAAACATAAAAATAATACGACATAAACAAATTCAAGATAACGGACACACTTAATGAGGAAATTTCGATAGTTTTGCTGGAATTTACCATTACGAATTACGGCTTTGCTGTTCAAAGCAAAGAAATAGAAATAATACAAGAATTAAGCATATTTAAAAAAAACACAGGCACACGCTTTCGAGTGCGCTCATTATAAAAACGTTATTTATTATACAGACTTTCTTATTATCTTGACTAAGCATCGGCTATGCGGTCTCGAAACGACACTCAGAGAAGTGAGGAGAGTTTGTCCAAATAGCAATGCACTTTTTGTCTTGTCTTGTGTTTTATTGCCCATCCTGACCCATTTAGACCCAGAAAAACGGCGTACCAGCGTCACTATTCGACGAGCAGAAAGAGTCAAGATTCGGACAATAACACCCACTCATTTCTTGAGTGCAAATTTGAGTTATAACCACAAGCTGACGAGCGGCCACTCCTTCGTTTGTAGTATTTGAAACATCTTTACGTTGCATTTTTGATTAGAATTGAAAAGATCCTACAAATAATCAGCAATCTATAATATTATTAAATTATTATTCACTACTCATGTTCATATTAAAATAGTTAACTTTGCTCGAAGAAATCATCATTTGAAATCAAGCGAGCACATGGACCTCTTACATCAACCAACTCAAGTGTTCATAACTGTCTAAAATAACATGAAATAAATAACTAGAAAATTACAGTAACTTCAACAATTTTGTCTAAAAATTCTCATCTAATTTGTTAGATTTAATTTTTCCTGCGGATTATATTTTTTAAAATCTGCTATGAGAGGCTGTTTCATCACAGGCTACACATATAGATGGCGTCTGAGAGACTGAGACATTGCTGGCCTGGCGGATTAACTTACGATCTCTTAACTTTTTTTTAAAGTATAGGCCCAGACCCTATTTGCAACGTAACATTAATCTATATCATCAATAGCATCCAGACCAATGATGTTTAAACAACGTAGAGGCGATCAGAGAGAAGAATGCGATGAACTAATGAGCAACCATGACATGCGGTACAGACAACCATGACATGCAACCATTACATGATTTTTGTTTTAAGCGATATTCGTTTTCGTCATATGCCTTCTTCCACCACAAAAAAAATGTTGAAAGATTAGAAGTCTTTCGTGATAAAATAAATTTATATCAATGATGTAGAAGAATGCATCAAATTACATGAGGCAACACATTGCGCTTCCAATTTGGATACGAGTTTGTAGCCAAATAAAATGTACGATAAATTTCCGCTCAATCACAAACTTGATACAACTAGAAATTATTGAATAATTGTAAGCAAGTTTCTCGCACATCTATGAAACATATCCTCCATGGAAGAATCAAGGAATCGTCATTGAAAAAATTTCAACAGCATGCAATTTCGATGCGAAGATACTCATCAAAAACGTAGTGAAAATTTTCAAGATGGCGACAAAAACGATGAAATATTCGCATCCTAAGGCTAAAAAATTCGCGAGTCTTCAATAACAACTATGTGTTGATACATAACTTTGCTGTAATACTGGATAACCAGAATAATATGCGAAATATGTAAAGAAAAAAGTCGACTTCAATTCGCGAAATTTGTTATTCGATGATTTTGGGATAAATGATTGGCACAAGTTCTCTTATGTCGACATAATTTTACTTTAGAATAAAATCAGGATAAAAATAGAGGTTAGTGCGTAGAGAAGAGGACTTGCACAATACGTGATAGCGGAAACGTTAAGAAAAATAAGGGGCCGAGATAACCTTACACTTACACCTATTAACAACCTTCTCCTTATAAAAATATTCTATACGAGTTGACCATAAGTAAAAATTATAGTTCCTTATTTTTATCATACGTTGATTACTATTCTTACGATGACTAAGAAAAATCAGAATTTAGAATTTCCTGTGACACCGAACATATCAAATCTATTCCAAGTAAGCTTCAGAGTCGATAAGGAATTGATAGAATGATTCTGCATACGTTTAACTTGGAGTCAGAACTGACATACTACGAAACCGTTGAAGCAAACTTGAACGCATTTATTAGCGTACAAAAATGGTTAAGTTGATTCATTTATTTGTCTATTGCGTGCCAATTCGTGTGCGAGGAACTTCAGTTCAACGTCATCTTGTAATATGTGTCATGTGTTTGACCTAGCGACGACATGACAAAATAAATAAAATAAAACGACGCATCCTCGCAGTGTTTCATTATTTGAACCGAATAAAAATGGGCAAGCCGTGGCTTGCTCAAGTGCTCCACAGGCCCTTTAAAAAATTCCACAACCGAAATAAATCCTGAGGGCAATTGACGGCAAAACACATACGATCCTGCAGATTCCATATGCTCGACCCCTCGCACAATGTATTAGTTAAAGAATAACTTCGGCACGTATGGTGCAACATTAGAACATAACATTACACATGTTCTTTAAATATATCGTCTTTAAAAGCTATATTCTAGGCTTTGTCCTTCATTTAGATACGTTTGAATACTTTGTATCCCAGTCAGTTAATAATTCCATAATTCAGACGGATTGGATCGAGATATTTATTCTGGGTTTGGCCCACATGTAAAGTAAGGAAGGGAAATGAGATCGAGCAGTTGTTACAGTCATGATCACCATCATGTATTTGAGGCGGGAGGCTCCAAGTCGTGACACTGGGCGAACAGTTAACAAGTTGCGACGTCGGTGCGGTGGAGAAAGAGACGCAAGTCGAGCGTGGGAACCTAGCACCGAAAAGCTCGTTTGGAAAACTTACGCGCTGGACATAAAATTTATTCTTTCCTTCGAAATATATAGAATTTTTTTTCAATTGAAGAGGGAAAATATATCGCTATCAATTTGTAAAAAAATTTTGCGCAATCAAACAAAAAAGTTGTAATAAAATATTTTGACTTCAATGACGGTCCCTAATTAATAATAGATATTGTAAATGAGTGCTGATCCGTCGAAGACTGCGTTAAGTAAAGAACAACATAGAGGAGCATGGTAAAGCACTCGCATTTAGTACTCAGCTGTCGAAGAATCTGAATTGATATTGATATACATTTTGTTAAAAAGAACATCTCAAGAGAATGAGAGAGATTTCAAGAGAGTACAGTCGCGATATTGAAGGAAGAATAATAATTTTTCATTGCGTTTAGCAAGTTTCTCAGGAATTATTCTAAGGCGACACGAGTCATTGATAAATGGACGCAACTTTCTGAACTAAGTAGGGGTTCAGAATTGGATACGAGAATTCTACGTAAACACAACTATGCCCCTCTCAATAAAGAGCAAATTTCACTATTGATTTAAAAATGATTTTTCCAATAAAATGCATTTAATCAGTATATTTTGTGATGAGAACACTATTTTTGATGCATTAATTTCTGTGCCTTAGCAAATAGGCAGCGATACATACCACTCGTTTCTTGGGTAATTCAGACTAGAAAAAATATAACTCAGTACTCACTGCAGTGAGTGACATAGAGCGCATTTTCTCGTCGACGAAAACGTGAAGTCACGGATGGACAGACGGACGGACGGACATAGCGAGCACAATAGCGTCTTTTTTCCATGGATGAGAAAATACCCTAAAAATAGAAAAAAAGTAAATATACTAAAAAAGGAATCAATAATGTAGTATTTCTCTCAAAGTTACAATAAAATAAGCAGTGCAATGCGTCCTCGTTCTGCACCAATGTGTGCTGTTTTTTTTTTGCATCGCATAATTTATCTTCCGATGGAAGAGACATTTGGGGATAGACGAATCAATATGGGAAGGTGAATTTTACGACTACAAAAAGCATGTCTATTAGAAAATTTTACTTCGTTACCCGATGTGTAAAATATGTATAATCCATCCTGTCGCTAGAATCATTGAATACGTTAATAATACGCGTTTCCACTCATATTCTGAACGAAAAAAATATAATTTTCTCCCTCGGAACTCTCCGACGCGGAAATGCGTAGAAATTAGAAAATGATGTTCTGCCGCGTTGCCGCCATGAAACATAGAATAATCGTCACCTAAACGGATTTGGATTCTCACCACAAAGTGCCATGCCAATTAAGCGCACGGCCCTGAAACCAGAAAAGTAACGTAACGCAGAGCAATTAAGTGGCTCTTTTTTTGTACGTGCGACCTCATTAGCTGAAGCTTTCTAAGCCTCGTAAAAACGACGTCGTGCGTGTGAACACAAACAAAAGACTTCCGTGGCGATATTTACGCGCCGTCAATGAAACGTCGCGAATTCTCGTTCAGTTACGTCATGATGTCACTCAAAGCTTACACAGACGCAGCAAAAAGCATATTTAAATAATTTAGAAAGGTAATTAGAGCTTTTTCTACGAGATTTTTAGGGGCTTGTCACAATTATGTTTCGTACGACTCTCCGCACTAACGCTGCAAATATGCTGCTTGAGAAACAGATTCAATTTTTTTCGGATGGCAGTGTAACCAGGCGATGTTTTTGTCATAAATAAAGTACCACTGATGCATACTCACAACCAAGTTAACAGCTTTCAATGAGATTAAGAAGCCCTCACAGGTCAAACAACGGTCAAAAACGTGATACATACATAAACGGAGGATGACTATTCAACGGCACGCCTATATATAATAGGTGACACTATAATAAATTCATTGTCATCCAATAATTCCATTATTTATCTAACATTCAGCCAACTTTGGACTTTACCTATTTCCCGCAATCTTTCGAAATCTTTTCGGAGCGCAGACAATCAAGAGTTCCCAGGTTAGCATTGAACATTGATAGTGAATAATGCACTATTTAAGACAATAGCTCATTCCTGAGATACGGTCCAAAGCTAGAAAAAATAATAATGCAAGCAAGATGTACCGATAAAAGCCATCCTCAAGCAAATGAATAACATCTATTTAACAGATTTATTTGGGTAAAAACTTTGTATGTATTGTATACAATCGGCCTTATTTAATTTCTATAGAAAAACTTGAAAAATAACAAAGCCATAAAATTCCTAATTTACTGTCTCCCTTGTTATTTATGTTGGGAAATGTGGAAGTTGGGAACACAAACAGGGACTTGGGTAAACGAGCGGACTGGGAGGGTGAGTCGGCGATCGAGTAAACGAGTCCTTTGCTAATTGAGTGCGACGAAACGCTGAACCGCGCGAGCAGATGACGTGAAGTTGCTGGACCGCGCAAGCAGCTGACGTGAAGTTGCTGAACCGCGCGAGCAGCTGACGTGAAGTTGCTGGACCACGCGAGCAGCTGACGTGAAGTTGCTGGACCACGCGAGCAGCTGACGTGAAGTTGCTGGACCGCGCGAGCAGCTGACGTGAAGTTGCTGGACCGCGCAAGCAGCTGACGTGAAGTTGTTTCACGTTAAGGCGGCACAAGTTACCGTAATCTTGACGATGCGAAATCTTTCTCGTCAATTAAAAATTCATCTTCAGGTACCTCTTAGTCTAAAAACAAAATTATTTTTCAGAAATTACTGCAGGGTTAAGCATCCAGACCTAAACTGGTGTCAAGCACGGCAAAACTTATAAACCGGGAAGAGAGCAGCGTCTGCAAGAGGTATCTTTCAAAGGTATCGTATGTCCATAAACCAGATTTTACATCGCAATTTATCAGAAAGAATTTTTAACCTCATGATATGGAATTTAAATGCATGAACGTCCTGGGTAAACGGGAGAGAACGGGAAGAGAACGTTGAAAAAAAATGCTTCTCTCAAATACGTAAACATTTTAGTGAACGATCAACCCAGCGTGATGCATCTATGAATTCCACGGTTCAGCAACTGGAGGTCAAGGTCACTCAATTCTTTAGGTACCAAAAACATTACGCTACAACAACACGCCACTTCTAAGAGAATACAAAGATCAATTCCGTGCCAATATGAAACGAACATTCATGAATTAAACGCAATTCTTGTCGTTACAGAACCTTTAGTCGAGTAACCATTGACTGAGGGCGTAATATTGAACGGTTTCTGTTTGGCAAGCGATTGCTTTCAAAGGCCGTTGTATTCCTGCTGCTGCTGGAAATTACGCGGCCAAGAACAAGAGCAAACGACCTACGCGCTTCAGATGCCGGGACTCCGTAACACAGACATGCAAGCCCGACAACAACCAAGCATTCCACAGTCGCGTCAAAATTCCTGTCGCCAATCGCAAACCGCAATCTAAGGTAGAATAGTTCACAAACGAGGCACATCAACAAAGCCAAGTACAAGTGCCCACATGAGCAGCTTCGAAATATCGCCAATATTGAACGGTGCAAATTTACCATAGTTGCTTCACGAAGAAATAATTTTTAAATTCGAGGAATTACGATTGCCAATAAAAAATGTCTCAACGTAAGAAGATTTAATAATGGGACTTTTTAAATTATTGAACATCTTTCCCAAAAGTAAATTGCTCTCACATGTTGAACACAATTAAGCCTCGAATATTCATTCATCAGAAAGGATATTTTATCTCTTTTGCAGCCAATGCCAACTTAAAACCCCAACTGATGTACAAACCCAGAGCTGCAATGAAATATAAATCAAAACGGAAATTATGAACTTCATGGCCTATTGTCAACTGGTTTTGGAGGATACTGAGCGCAACTAATAAATAAACTATATCGAACTCAATCTGCACTTAACAACAACACTGATTACTGAACAAATCCAACATAATTTGGCGAAAATATAGTATCATAAACAAGGCAAACGCATCAAACAAGGCCAGAATCCTGCATATTCCTTGATATTGCATTGTTATTTTCAAGCGAGGTCGGATGCAAATATTAAGGCATCTCGTCGATCTAAATGTTGCAGAACAGAGCGATCAATATGAAGGTCATGCGAGGCTTATCATGCGAGCTCAAGCCCCCCACAAACAACAAAATCTAAGCTAAACTTAATGTATGCGAGCAATAAGAGAGCTCGGGGAAATCATTCAAATATAGGGAACATTTATCAGTCTTGACTTCATCAAATGAAGACATGATGATATAAAATTTATTTTTATGTTGCCGTGATTAACAAATATGATTACAATTGATCGAAAATCTTATTTTTCCTCGGTATTTTTTTCCACGAGTTATTTGCTATTCAAAATGAAAAACCCGGCAAAGTGTCACAAGATTCAGTCAAATCATATTTGTAGGAGTTGAGTGGTGCAGTCAGGAAAAAATAAATGTATTAAAAATTGTGAAATACTTATACAGGTTAAAAATTAAGATCTTATCTCGCAACGAAATGAGGAATAAAAGTCAACTCAAATTACATTCAATTTAACTTCTCAATGTCAATATTGATCTAAAGCACAATTTGATAAGCTGCATCTTCGAATACGAAGGTAGCATTTGAAAACAGCACGACTTCTTGATACGCCTCCATTAGGTAGCTCCCCTATGGATGAAAGACATTGCATAAAAATGTTTATCACGATTTGGTTTTGTTAAAACAAAGTTCAAATCAACGTTTTTTTAAAGTCAGATGCCCGGTGAGCACGATCGTTGCCATGCAGGAGACATCCGTGGATTGAATTAAAAAAAATATAGACAATTAGTTTTAGCGATAACTTTAAATGAACTGTTTAGGCGCTTGATTGTAAAGTTTCGTAAGGAATCAGCCATCATAACAGTCCTTACGCATGCCAAGAAGTTCGTCGAGTTCAGCAGGAGCTGCGATGTCTCGATGACGTATCAGTTGTTGTTGTAATAAACTTCGATAGCGGTAAATAAAAAGTGCACGTGTTCCAGGTAGTCTCATCCATGAAGCTGAACGTAAACTCGATTAAAATATCAAAAAATTTAAAGCTCGTCAATGAAAAATAAGTTTCATATTTGAATTTTAAATCGTACAGAAAAGGGAAGAGTTTTCCTGGAAGGGCATGCAAAATGCAGAAAGATGAAGGGCAAGAGCGCAGCGCCCCGACCTTCCGAGTTAGCTGGCGGTCACAGAAAGTCTGCTAAACTAATTTGACGCAAACAAATAGAATAAAGAGAAACGCGAACGTTGCATCTCACGAGTTTTTGATCACATATATGCTGAATGCAAGGTTGATAGGAAGAAAAATGTGTTCCTTTCTGAAGTAAGGCTGAGACTGATAATATTTAGGCAACAAGATAAATATCTTATAGACAAGTCTGAATAAACCCTACAGACATGAATATACCCTATTAGTACACATCGTGAGTTTAATAATTAACATACTATATAATTATGTAACATGTCGTAAAATCTCAACAATTAACAATTCAGATGATAAACTCGAGAAAACGAGTGGTATGATACAAATTTGCGCGGCGAAGTCAACATTAGTTGGCCACAGAAACTGGTCTAGCTGTAAATCGCTCATAGTATTTAACGATTTCGTTTCGATTATAACGTCGATTGGAACTAATTTTCTCCCAAAAACGGCAAATTCAGAGATCACATGAATTTCAATCGCTGATTATGTAAGTAGGCAGACAACGATTTTTCCAGTCTTAATTTTCAAAGTGAAATTGATTTACAATTCCACGGTTAATGTCCATACCGAAAAAGTATACATACTCGTAAAGCCAAGAGATATTCCAAGCCCAGTAGAAGTTGCATTAATGTTCTAAATTTTACTAGCATCAAGTGAAATACTAGATGATTATTCATCGAAATGAATTAGAAAACACGCGCTATATTCTAATACAAGCAGAAAGATGAAGGTAGTCGACGATTCAGGTTCTATTTTCCATTGTTCATAGAGGAAAATATGGTGCAGCGAACAAGAATTTGGCACGGCATGAGAAGCAGCAAAGTTTACTGGGCAGAACACCTGAGTTTGTGAGGAGTTTTTTTTACGAATGATATTCAACAACTTCCAGCTTGTAAGCTGCAGGTATTTCTTCTATCTCCTAACTATCACGCTTTCGAAAAAAAAATAATTCTAATGAAAATATGTTTAAAATCTAGTATTATTTACTTGGATGCTTCACCTCCTAAATTAAAGATGAGAAAGAGAGCGTATGGTAGAAATTTTTTCACAGTCGTCGCACGCAAGTTTTTCTATTTGTGAACAAACACGATTACAAACAAAAAGTTTGACCTTAAGAATGTAATTTGTTCTCACGCAACAACGTACTTAAGAATAAGTGAAGCGCATAACTTTTTTAACTACGAGACAGCATCTCCATGAACTTCAGAGAGGCCTTCCACCACGACGGCGCTAGTGCAAGGAATGTTATACGGAATATTACTACTGAGTAATAATACTAATACTCTAAAAATTATAACGACTGAATGTTATACAGATGATTGCATGCTGCTCAATACTATAGAGAATAACGATTGAATACAATACAGAGTATTATGACAATACTACTCACCATTATGGTTAAATACTATACAGAATCTGAAAGAATAGCGATTGAATATAATACAGTGTTATGACAATACTATTCACCATTAAGGTTAAATACTATACAGAATCTGACGTAAAACAACAGAGATGCAACTGGAAGCGAGGAAACTCTACACCGCAGCCCTAACACAAGAGCGAATTATATAATGCCTTAAATTGCACGGAGTCTCTCGGGAGGGACGAAGGCTCCCGGGATACACAAGTTAAGGGCAACTTCAGAGCTCTCCTGGAACAACAAATGAAATCAACCTTCAAACAACAACAGCACAAAAATTTCAGCGTCGTCTGCAGCTCTTGCCCCACCAGTGTTATACGAAACAAAACTAGGAAGTATTGTAGTACAATAAGTAAAATAAGTAAAATATAATTGAAATTTACAGTGCTTGTGATGAGTGTATTATGATTTACAAAACTTGAGACCAAATGCTGCTTTTTCAACGAAGAGTTAGCGAGTGCGGGGCGTTTAAGTAAATACTAAAATAGACAAGACTAAGCGCAACGGCCGCATTATTTTTTTAATTCTGCCCCTTTGACATCCGAAATTATCTTCTGGAAAAGGTGGGAGAACGAGAAATCTGTACGCTCGAGAAATCAGTGAGACTTAAATCAAGTGGTGATGCACTATTTGCCCCAGTGTGGTTCATTCTCACCCAGTTTAGTTCGATGAAATGAGGTATGTGAGCTACGAGCATAAAATGTTACTATTTAGTCAGTATGACCCATTCACTTCTCTGAGTGTAAACAAGCTTTTATCGTATGTACCAGGGCATGTTGTCGGCACAAATGCTTCACAGGTTGCCAGAGCAACACATGAACAACTACACAACAAAAACTTGCGACCATTGAAGCGTTATGGGAGCCAAGAAAAACTTGCCTCGTTTGCCATTTTGAAACTGAAGGCAATAAGGGAGCAGAGCACACTAAACTTTTGGTATAAATAAGGCTCAAAAGAAAGAATACTTGCACTTTGGCCGGACAAATAATACTACATGCATTCCTCTTAAGGATGAATGGAATGCATGTAGTGTAAACATCACCTTGAAGGTCTCCCAGAGAAATAAATTTGAAATGCAACAAATCCGATTGGTCCTTAAAATTGCATCGTAAAAATTGACGCTCGAAATTAAACAATATTCATTGATCAGGTGGCAGCGATTCTGAATTTTTCTTGACATGGAAAACGTCGGCAATTTTCCAGGCAATCAGCAAGTTTTCACAAAACGACAGATATTTCCCCACACACCCCATGCAGTTGCAGTACAAATAAAACAAACGCTTCCTCATTCATGCTGTCACATATGGTGCGGTAATTAAGGCATTATAATAACCTCTTCAATGACACCACAAGTTATGCTTCATTACTGAGAGACGAAACAATGAACGTTAGGGAAAAAGTTGCGCAACAATTTACAGAGAATAAATGAAGAGCGCATCGCTTGGTGACCGCAGTAAGCGATGGATTTCAGCATGGCATACCCGGCAAAGTTTCGAAGCACTTCATTACCATCAGATTTTTTCTCAATGCATATAGTGGAGAAGTTCATTCTAAGAGGGCATCTTGCAGGGAAAGCTTTCCAAAATTGAGCATGAATAATGACGCAAGTATAGACATAAATCAGGCAGGTCTTCAGGAAAGTGTTTTGGAGGGCCAGCGTCGGCCGTATGGCAACAGCAAAGTCACGCCGGACGGCAGCTCCTTTGAATTGCCTGACGCAGCATCGCTCCAGCGGATCACCCCGCTTAAGAAGCCATCCATCAAAGCGCTTTGAAAATCATTCATCACGTGAGTGCATGGTAGCAAAGCACGCCCCCAACGTATTTTCAAAGAAGAGAGATTTAGAGTCATCTCGATCAGGGTTTAATTGCGAGGCGACTTGAGCGAGATCCATTTGTTGGAGGCCGTTGACAGTCAGAGAATGGAGCATGGAGCTATATTTTGGATTGTGAAGAATATCTTTCTTATTGCACAATATTGACGAACTCAAACCAGCAGGTCGAGCTCCAGAATGGAGTAGCTGAGGAACAAAACGATATCGAAAGATATAGCTAAGCGTTTGAGAGAGTATATTACGGAGAAATCCAAGTGCCTTCACGAGTTGCGCTATATATTTCCTGAGTTCCATATATGCTGAGTTCCATGTAAGTTGCTCATTTTCACGAGCCGTTCGAAAAAACGCACCAAGGCTGGGAATGTCAAGCTTTTGCTAAAGTCAGCGTTAATTGGATGCAATAACTCGACACACAGTTTAAGATGGCTAATTACGGGAGTGCTATCGACCTGGTTTCTCTCTTCACAGCCAATCGAGCGTAAAAACATTTAGATCCTACTTTAACCAACTTAGATCTAAAGCGAGTCTGGAAATTTATTTTTTTATCTCGGAAGGACTATCTAATTACTAATTGTGGAAAGCTTTAACTTTCTCTACAATACGTTTGTTAGCGAAAATTAAAAACTATTTATCATATAATACTATTTTAATGGGAAAACTTATCGTTTGGACCGATTTTTTCCTTGGTGATGATGTCAAATTGAACGATCGTTAATCAATGTAGACTACTTTCAAGGAAACGCTCAGCTGAAGAGGTGAAGGAGCTTGAAAATTTCGCCAGCTGTCCAACCCCAATGATAATTATTGGTGGAGCACCGATGATATCGATGGATATATAAATATATTTAAATTTAAAAGCGCAGCTCGATTTAACGGATCAGACAATATCAGGCCAACAATTTTGTCAAACCAAATGCATTGCAGTTAAAAATATGAAGAATACGAAAGTAATAAAATCTGTACAAAAAATACACAATTATAGATGTGCGACTTCAAAGCACAGATAAGACATCATACGGGCCAACAATGAGTGCGGGCAATGATGAACTTGAATGCAATTTAAAATTAGTAAAGGATTTAAATGATATGGAAGTCTATTGTCAAGATTTACAATGGTCTCATTGCATTCAAGTAGAAGTGGGGGCAAACGCATGGAAAATGCGGAACAGGAAAGCGATCCGAGACGTATTTAATCCGAGACCAGAAAATTCATGAAATCATTTGTCAATCTATCATATTATTCGAAAGTATTAAATCTTGAAACGAAGAAAATATAAATATTTTTGTTAAGAGCTCAGGCAAATTTCAATAGGATTAAGAGCTTTAAGAGGCAGGCAATTCAGGGAGGCCAAATCTCAGAGGCAGGACAGCTCATCATCATTCTGGCGCAGGCGTGCAAGAATATTCCAGTTCTATACCCGCTAGATGAAAAAAGGCCCGTGAGAGCTCCTTCATATTCCTCAGGAAACTCACTTGAATCTTAATTCAAGATGAAATGAAATCTTCCTTGATGCCACACCACGCAAGCTTCAAATTTGTGGGCTAGAAACTGAGCTTTAAAACTGAACTTTAGCTACCATGCAGCCAAAAAACTCGACTCGGAAGAAGTACTGCAAGAACCCCGTAAGGTTTTTGTACTGCATGAACCCAAAAAGGTTTTTGTACTGTAAGAACCCGAAAGGCTTTAAGGTTAGTTTTTGCAGTCATGGCATAAGATGATATTATTTAAAGAACCTATCGGTAAATGTAAAGCAATAAAGATACGATTTGAATCATAAGGCGGTGAAAATTGGACAGAATGACAACGGGTGAATTTCCATCACCATATATATAGATGAAGAGATCTTTCGCTCAAAAACAATGATGGGAGAAACCATTCGGCTGAATGATGGCTGCAATCATTAAGTTGTAAAGGCAAAGAAAACGTTACGAGCGATCAATTTCCTAGACAAGATAATTAATAATTCACTGAACTAAATTGCACACAGAACATCATACTCTATCCAAATCTCGTTTTCACTGAATCAACGGGAACTAAAAAATGATAAAAAAGCAATTGCATGAACTTACATTTCCTACAACAAAGAATGAATTTTTTATGTGCAAAAAACGAAAACGAACAACGATCATGAAAGAAAAAACTGGGAAGACGGGTTTCCATGTCCATACAATTATCCGGCATTTTCTTTCATTTTTGATCAATAATCATCACGAATATACCAAAAGGAACAAGCGCGCCATGAACGATCCTTGAAATAGTTCGATAGTGCTGTCATATGGCGAGACAGGCGAGAACAATTCGTTTTCGCATTCAAGTTCACGGTACACGGAATCGCTGGCGTGTGAAGATCAACTTCGTGAGTGCGATACGCGGGACTCGCCAACTCATCTTTAAGGAAACCGTCACGACCGTACATCGAAATCTCGACTCATCAGATTACGCTCGAAAATGGATGGGAATTTCACAGTTTTTAGTCGTTTATGGAAAAATTGGACTCAATTAGAGAGAGAATATTTCCAAAATTATACAAATGGTCACCTCGGAATCCAATCATGAAAATATAAAACAGCGTTAACGCTTTGGTGCATAATTGTGATACTATTACGGATAGTTGATATTAAAAAGCACGATATAGTCGTTTTTTGTTATTGCTGTAAATATCGGAATCTAGCCTTCACGGATAGGGCTGTAAGATGAAATTCTCCAACACTAAAATATCTCAGTAGATTTTGATTTTTACGAAAACATCGTCCAGTCATAAATACACTAACCGTATACGAGTTTTTCGAATTTTTATCAAGGTTTTCCACACGGACTGTAGCAACATTCAACGGTAAACTAAACTGAGATAGTATAATATTGGAAAATAATTTTGCTTCTTCATCCCTGGCTGCGCGCAAGTTGGAAAAATTTACCACGGAAGTAAGAAAAAGAAGCGAAATAAAATTCAGCACGGAACATCGTAAAAATTATTCCCCTACACAATAGACAACCTGGTAAAATGACTCGCACGAGGAATCACAAATAAAGTAGACAGCAACTCATCCAGCTTTTACTCAAGATCTCATCCAAGACGTGTCCGTTAATTGGCAAATATAACTATAAAACATATTAGAGGAAAATAATGAAAAAATATGTATGAGAAATATATTTCCTTTACGGCAGCATATTTTCTGATATTATAAATTTAGTATCTGGTAACAATTAGGGAAAGAAATATCATATCAAAAGTGAGTCAACTAATTATCGAGGATAAAAATCGTACATTCTCGATAAATTTTTGTGATTAGTCGAGCTCTTATTTACACAAATGATAGAATAAATGCTTGCCTGTTTAAAACTATACATTTCTTCCCGAAATTTAGCAGGAAAGCCAATTTGGAAAAAAATGTAACATTATTTTTAGGAAATTTCGTCATATCTATACGGTATTTTGCTTTCCTATTCGACCAAGCTTTGATACACTTTTGTTTTATAAAATATAAAAAATTACCTTTAAAAATTTGATGAATTGCAGCGCACATCTTTCACATGTCTCAAATACAATACAAGGGAAGCGCAATATCTTTGATGGCCCTGGCCGTAATGTTCATCAAGACAGGAGAGGAGTGATCCTTGTAAAATCTTGTGCTCAAATTTGACCGCAATTTTAAATACTTTTTCTTTACATATAGAGATCTAGCATTGATCTAACAAAAGCTTCACATTATGAGCAAATGGAGTCGATTCATAAATTAAGTCTCGTACATTAAACGTTAAGCCCCAACCATTTGGGACATTCATTTCCTAAGAAGAGGTCTCTTTCAGGGAAAGCTACGACTTACTTCCCATTAGTAGGACGAAAAATGCTTGCTAAAGCGGACGCGGCGAGCAGGAGGCGACCAATAACAGGCTGTGGGTATTCCTGAGGATCTTATAAGACGGGAATGTTAACGCAAAACTCGCTTAATTAAGACGTTCACTTTCCGTGCTATTTTTCATATTTTACATGAGTTAAATGATCATTCTTATCTAAAATCATACTGATTGTTCATTCATTCACGTCTGTTTAAAAAGCATCTGTCCACACCATCTCTATTGAAGCAGTTGATGCATTGCTAGCTTGAAGAATTAATTAACTAAACGATTATTAAGATGAAAACATTGAAAAGAAATATATTGCATCAAAGAATTCAGTCATTCGTTCCCATGACCAAGGTAAAACAATGGGTAATCAAATGCTTAATAATGAATGCCTTGGACCAGTCCCTCGTTTCATATCACGATCACAATTTTTCTTTCAATTGACATCCTGGAATTCACATGAACATTTCCAAATTAAATCGTAACCAACGCAGATGGCACCGTCTGCTGTTGCCAGCCAACAAGAAACTCAAAAGTAGAGTTTTATAAACAACTTTAGAAAAGAAACTTTTACGCCATCAACAAGCTGCCAACTTTATGCCAATTTCATTTCAGGGAAAGATCCTTTTATTAGAAACAAATTACAGACACCACAATATGTACGTCTATAGAAACTAGACCGAAAAAAATTGAAAAAATTACAGAAACCGAAACGTGTTCAATAATAGAAAGTAGATAAAAAAAACGGAGTACAAATTACAGACTTTGAAATGTGTTCATCAATAGAAAGTAGACAAAAAAAACGGTGGTTTATAAAAAAAAAGAATTTCAGGCAGCGAGACAAAAGAAGACAGCAATAACAGATCACCCTGCAGGGCCTAAGTATTTATTCGAATCCTATACTCGTATACACTTGCTAGTCAGTAAATAATATAACTCAGTACTCACTGCAGTAAGTGACAGCTATAGAGAGCGCATTTTCTCGTCGACGAAAACTTGAGGTCACGGACGGACGGACAGACAGACAGACAGACGGACATGGCGAGCACAATAGTGCATTTTCTCCATAAATGAGAAAATGCGCTAATAATAACTCAAAATTTTACATACACTCACCGAAGTGCAGGAGGGAGCTCAACTACAGGAACGATCAATTCAAGTAGGAAGGGTTCTCACCTGGGGACGGGAAAGAAAGTCCATTTAAACTCGGTGACATGCGTATATATTTAATTGATACCTTATGTCAGAGAAAAAACTCATAAATTCGTATTTGAAGAGCAAATATATTGAGGATAACCGTACGAAAATTTCAAGTAAATTCAACAGATCTTCACCGGCCAGAGCAACGATAAATTTTTTTTTTAAATCTTGGCTAACTTGAGATTTAAACAAACCAATGATTTAAAGAATATTATTTCAGAAGAAAAAGTTTCAATAACACATATTCTGCGGTTTTTTACTTGACATTATTTACTCGATAAAAATTCAGGCTTTCCTTTATTCAGAAAATATTTGTGCACAAATCCCTCGAACTCATGCTCAGCTGACATACAATATATTATGACTTAAATAAGTTGTACATGTTGAGTTGAATATACCTTAAATGCTTGGGTAATTGAATCTTAATGATTAATTTCTTCATATATATCTTCGAGTCATTTTACGCTGTAATGATATAACATACATTAATTTTAATCATAACTAAGTTTGATCAACAATGAGTTTTTAACTAAGCCATGCAAATTATTCCTTCCTTCAGCAAATATACGAGCTTATATGACATAACAAATCCAGATAAAAAATAGTGACGAGTTATGAGAGACCAAAGACTAGAATAACAAAGCCTAACTGGCAGTCGAGCCTTTTTAGCTCATCACAACAATTTGGCATGGAAGGCCAGCTCGCAGAAAGAAGTGCCGTGCGCAAGACACGCGCGTGGTGATACCATTACTTTTAGGGCTCAACAAAAGAGGCTTTATCACCTCCGACACCGGCACCGCGGCCGAGGCAATTCAACACTGAGGCCGTGGCTCTTTTACCGACGGCCTTGTGGATTGCATCGAGCTTTGTGCACCTGTGACGGAAATGTGGTCAACAGCCACCACATGTGTCATCTGTGACAGGAATGTGGTCAACAGGCACCACATGTGCCATCTGTGACGGAAATGTGGTCAACAGGCACCACATGTGCCATCTGTGACGGAGATGTGGTCAACAGCCACCACATGTGCCATCTGTGACGGGAATGTGGTCAATAGCCACCACATGTGCCATCTGTGACGGAAATGTGGTCAACAGCCACCACATGTGCCATCTGTGACGGGAATGTGGTCAATAGCCACCACATGTGCCATCTGTGACGGAAATGTGGTCAACAGCCACCACATGTGCCATCTGTGACGGGAATGTGGTCAATAGCCACCGCATGTGCCATCTGTGACGGAAATGTGGTCAACAGCCACCANTGTCCAACAGCCTCAATGTGTTCAACAGCCTCAATGTGCCCAACAGCCTCAATGTGTTCAACAGCCTCAATGTGCCCAACAGCCTCAATGTGTTCAACAGCCTCAATGTGGAGCCTCACGACTCATCACGCAGATCACACAATGAACATCATGTGGCATTTGTGCCACCAACTCCTCCAATTGGAAGAGAAAACGAAACCCACAAGAAGCCATGTTTTAAGAAGCGAATTTTGAGAAGCGTTCTCTCGCAACAATTGAGGCTTTGTTTGCTATTATTAGCGCCTATTACAGCAGTGACGGCGATCCCATGCTTTGTTACGTGGATACAACAAGGCCATAATGAAGTTGCACCTTAAACCCTTCATTACCCACATCATCACAGAACGGTCGATGCGACCTGTAAAAAACGACGTGGATATGCTTATTTGAAGCCGTGTTAGACGAAAATTCTCGCCTTGCTTAATTAAGAGTAGATAAAATCTCAAGTAGTCTATGACTTCTTATAATTAAGTAATGTATAGACAGACGGCACTCGCTCATCAGGGCTCAGAACTACGACTGAAGAATCAACGGGATAAAAATTCGAGAGGCGCAATGCTATCTTCACTCAAACGACTTTAATAAAATATAATACGAGATTGCAGTGGAACTTTCCAGGGATAACGAGCACTTAAGCTGATTTAACAGACTTCGACTATAATAAAAGCATTTGAAAGCATTGGTGGCAATAGCGATCGCGCAGATGAAGCCGGCAATATAGACGTCATTAAACAAGGTTTACTTTCGATGCCGCAGCCGCAGCGTCGAATTAAGAGCATAGGGTCTCTGCTGGGTTATTTTATATTAATTTTGGATTATATTTTTATCTATGCATTTCGGGTTGTCTATCGTACACTAGAATAAAAAACTCACTACGAGTTAAGAGCATATATGGTCTCTGCTGGGTTATTTTATACTAATTTCTGATTATATTTTTATCTATAAATTTCGGGTTGTTTATCGAACAAAAGAATAAAAAACTCGCTAAATTCTCTGAGGTTAGGATAGTTACAGTGCAAAGCATTATGAATCAAATGAAGAAGTGCAGGTCACCATGGAATTGGCAGATAAATGTAAGGAACCCTGATGTAGATTCATTAAATAGTACATCAGAGTAAAAGAACACGCAATTTCGTGATGCTTATTGATCGGTTTCTGAAATAGATACAAAACATAGAGAAAATACTATTTTACCCTAGAAAATATACATAATTACTTGGTAATCGAAGTAAATAGACCACAAACAAATAACGCACAAAGGCTTATTAAATTACAAGAGGCAAATAGTTCAGCTGACAGACAGATAACTACTAATCGAGCTGAACTGAACGTCAGCTTAGACGTATAGTGAAAACATGAAATGTAAAACTAAATCGTAATCCAAAAGCATTTACAGAAATACTTCATTAATCTAAAGTTGACTGTTTATATGCTCTTATAGAATCCTCATAAGACCAGAAATTGTGTTCGGGCATAAAAAATCTACTTGCAAGTAGATTTTTAAAAAGCACAAGATAACAATCTTGTACTTCAACTTTATAAGGAATCTTTAACGAGTTTCCTTATAAACAAGCTCTGTAGGTTTTTTTTATCGCCCTTACCATACAATACTACGTAACCCAATACGAACGCTGCGTGATGTGAAACAATGAGAAGCTGACAGGTGTTAGGGTTCGGCAAGTCAAAATTAAAGGAAGGTGAAACAAAACAATCAAATGTGATCACTATAGGCACATCGTTACAGAGGAACCGCTGCCTATATAAGGATGAAAATCTGCTCATCGATAGGGTATGTATGAAAGTCAGCTTTGGGCTGCGAACTAATTTATTCGATTAAAAAATATCGATGTTATGCATGAATCCGAAGTTATGAAGCGCATTCAAATGACAGGAAAGAAGTCCCTAAAGAAATGCATAACTTAAGCTTTGAACGTGGACAAAAGAGCACAACATTTGAGTAGAAATAGTGTCCATGTGTGAACAATTTGTTAGCTCATTCTATTGAAGTACAAACAAAATTCTTTTTCGTGCGATGCGATTATCTATGAGTCAAGATGTATTTATCAAAAAGTTTCATGAGCAAGCCAAAAAATAAATTAAGGATTAAATAGTGTGAAAGTTGGTAATTCAATTTTGTGCACAGTCTCGCCTACATCGAAAAACGAATCGCTTCCCATGGCATACTATTACTGATACTATACAATGCATACTATACCATTCTCTACATTAAAGCGGTCGCCTGCCGAAGACCACCACTGCCCTGGATGTAATGGTTAGTTTAGTTAGTTTAGTGGCCACATGTTTACTAGCGCTTCAGCTATTTAGCTATCTCGCACCGAAAGTAAAGATGAACATCACCAAAGAGGTGGAAGATCTCAATTATCAGAAGTTTCTCAAATCAAAAATTGTTTATCACCCACAAGGGGTGGAAGGTCTTAGATGTCCAGCAGGCTGAAGCTGGCTCGAAAGCAGCAGCGTTATAGCATCTCAAAGAGACGAAGTGACAAGGAGGGCAGGTGAAAAGCAACAGCAACTAAGACACTCAAACAAGAGGTCGCTTACACGGGACGTCGGCCGCCCGTACGAGAGAGACAGAGAAGGGAAATGTAAGGAATCCTACCTACATAATAACTTAACCCCACAACTGAGATCTGCAGTCAGACACCGCGAGCTCAACGGTGGGGCGCTCAGGATTAATCACCCTTGCAAGGAACGCGAAATCCAGTAGGACTTCTGACGAGCACAGATACGCGTCAGAAGACCCCCTTCCCCGAGGGGTTGGATGTAATGGACCATCATGATTCCTGCCTTCCGGAAAGTAGCCTTCAACACTATTTGACAGTTATATAAGCAGCCGAAAGACACCAGACAGAACGAATGAATTGAATTAGACCAATCAGCCCTCAGGAGAAACAGCCGGCGGTCGAATGGCCTAGCAACGTCCGCCATACCGCGAAAAAATTCTGCACCACTCGAACGTAGCGCGCCGGAGCCTTGCAGCGAATGTGATATACGCCACCAAGCCGTCCGTATCTAGGCCGTGTATCGAACGAGCCCTCGGTCGAACGGCCACTCGTCGAAGGACGATAAATTTTGGAACAGAACTATGCTATCTGAAACCTATCCTCAAGGGCGGTGAACGTAAAATTACGTAGTTCAACGATGCCCGGAAGTCATGTTCGATCCGCAGTCTGGTGGTGCACGGCAGGTTTTATGCATGACCGGAGGAGGACAAAGCTGAGTGGTCGCAAGCTGTTGCGCGCAAGTTCCAGTTCGAGCGGTGGCCAGGGTATGAAGTGATGCTTCGACGCAACGTTCAGTGGTGGACGGCCATTCGATTCTAGGCTATTCAACCTCTTGTCTGGCGGTGTATAGATCAAAATATTCAAAGCAGAATGCTGTCAAGGGTCGGCTACGGGTAGCAGGTTCCATTCACGGCTGATTGGTGGATGTCTGAAGAGATCCAAGACGTTCAATTCAGGGCTTATATTGGTGCACAAAATTGGTGATCACGGCTGCGCTCCCTATTAAAGTCGAACAGCAGAGCATTGGTGGAACGCGTGGGTGATGGACTCAAATATATGTAGGCACAAATTACCGGTTGCCTACTAAATATAAGAGCATTGTCATGAAAGTATAGTCCTTTGTATTTAATATTTTCTGAAAACGCAACAAGTTACTAGAGAGAAAAGAAGCAAACACGCTCGGATAAAGCTTTCTTTCAATAATAGGCATAATTTGCTAGGACTCGTGAAAAATTTAACGCATTTCCTTCAGAGAGTTAAAACACAGATCAATTTCCTAAGATAATCACTAATTTCACAAATCGTAATACAGAAAACTTCTCAGATATGGGCAAACACAATAAACACTGAAAGTAATTCAAGCATTCAAGATAAAATATCATTTACCTACCACTCACATGTCACAAGGGATTAAGACGATTATAATTTTAACTACTCTAATAATAGTAAAAGGAGTTCAAGTATAAGACGATAGCAATTAGATAAAAAAATTGAATGGGTAGCTTATAGATGACTGACTAACACGGCATGTAAGGAAACATATACTCCCACCTCTTGGCAACATGCTGAGGGGAAAAGAGCCTAACATATATGACAGACTAACACGGCATGTAACGGAACATGAACTTCCACCTCTTAGCGTCATGCTGAGGGGAAAAGAGCCTAACATATACGACTGACTAACACGGCATGTAAGGGAACATGTACTCCCACCTCTTAGCGTCATGCTGAGGGGAAAAGAGCCTAACATATACGACTGACTAACACGGCATGTAAGGGAACATGAACTTCCACCTCTTAGCGTCATACTGAGGGGAAAAGAGCCTAACACATACGACTGACTAACACGGCATGTAAAGGAACATGAACTTCCACCTCTTAGCGTCATGTTGAGGGGAAAAGAGCCTAACATCAGCACGCCAGCTGCGGCAACAGCACGCCAGCTGTAAGTTTGTTTAGGTCACCAGGCCGCAAGCTTCTCGTCGCTCTTAATGCATCAAGGGGTGCCCTGAGCCTCTGGCTGGGGGATGACTGCAAACTAAGACTCCACACCACAACTTCGAGAACATAATGCTAGCCAAATAAACCTACAGGCACCCCAGCCTGATTCTCGTGGACGCCTCGGGTTTGAACATCGTCCGCGTGGCCACTCTTTATTTCTTGTGCCTAGCAGTTTTTATACGGAATTGTTTGGAACTTTAAGGCAAAAACAGTAAGATTATTTAAATACGCCACTTTGAGGAGAAGAAAAAGATATTAACAACTAGAAAACTTGTTAAGCAAAATATTTGTTCATTTCTCAAGTCCTGAGTACGAATTATATCTTAACAATAGTGAATTAAAAACACTAGTCGATCAGTTAAAGACTACACTAAGTTGGAGAAACTTTAAAAAATCATAAATGTTGGTATATATGACTTCGATTCACTCCTCATTTTCACGACAAAAATGATACGTATAACGGAAGTTAAGTTCTTTCCAAAAAGGAACATCTCTAGCATAAAGATGATATGCTAGAAATACGGGAACATGGGTTAAATTATCCCCTTCATTGGAGTGAAAAACAATCAACAGATAGAATATATATGGTCACCAGGACACATAAAAGAACCCTAAAAATTAGTACAGAAGTCCATGACATAACGCTCCCCAATAATAATTTCTTACATAAGACTGCATTTGTTTGATAATGATGTTCTATTAAAAAATAATTCGATTTGTATAAAAGTGATTAACACCGCGTTCATTCGGTCAATGCAAAAAGAAAAACTGTTTTAGTTTCTTTCTTTAGAAGAATCTAATATAGATTTTAGATTCTTTAGAAACAATTAATTAAAATTTATATATTTTGTCGGTGCTCCTTTTTGGTCGGATAGATTAGCGTTTACGTACCTAGAATAAGCAGTCATACTAATCAGGTCAGTCTCAAAAAATAAAAATAAAGTCGAAACATGAACAGCAAAAATTACCGTTGCGAAATTTCAAAAGCATTTCTAAAAATAATTTTTCGACATTATAAACATTAAAAAGCATTTAAAAACTTAAACTTTCGACATTATAAACATATCTTTCTATTCCTAAAATATCATTTCTAAAATCCAAGCTAGATGAAGATAGCCAGAATCAATTTAGATTTATAAACGCATCACAAAGTTACGTGGCTTCATTAATTTACCCTGAAATCAGTTTCATGTTTATCGACAATTAATTTCATTGGTCAAATTAGAAGAGTTACTCTTAACGCCACACAACACAACCCCGTTAGAATGGGACTTTTAGAGCTTCTAATAATAAAGTGCTCGATGCAAGGTGGCGGGCAATTATGTACGATAGTCTAATTAATTAATACAAATAAAAAAATTCTCTTTTATTAGTAAAGAGGGTACTTTTGATGGACTTCTTTCCATTGATTTTTGTTACACGACATTTTCCAAAAATTTTCGAACATTAAGATACAATTTCTTTTCTAAAAAAATCTAATTTTTATATATTTGTTAATGAAAAATTAAAAAAAAACGTAGAAGGCGAGCAACCATTTCGTGTACTAGTATACATTTTTACGACTTAGTTAAGAATATTTCCAAAAATAACTAAAGCAAGCGAAACTCAGCCCAGCAAAACTCAAATAACATCTATAAGCAAAAAGTTTGACATGACCGACATAGAACTATAAACTCGAACGACGGGGATGTGTTATTTTACTGCTGTTAACTTCAGTATAGAATTAACTAACTAAACTTCCATTGAAATTGTAAAAATACAGAGAAGAGTTGCCGATAATGACGGTGTTATTTAGACGATAAGAAAAAAATATTGCAGCAAAATCCTGAGCATACGTAGAATTCTATCGATTTTTCGTAATTGCATTAATTTGGTGGAAATTGCAAATGCATTTTGGAAAGCGAAGATTTATACTTCTCGATCACTAATGGAGTGAATATAGTGTACACATATGTAAAAATAAATTTGGTATACAAAATACTAGAGCAACAATAGTAAAAGTAATAAAACAAATTGCACATATAGTACGAGTGCACTAGCGCGATAAGGTGAAGCAGGTGAAACAGACTTTGGCTCCATACGAAGTTAACGTAATTATATAGCATGTAAATTGGTTCAGACACTTGCGTTATAGTTAACTAAACAAAACAGTACAAGTTTATTCTTAACAATGCTATCGCAGAATGCCATTCTGATAAAGTTAAGGGAATATTAATTCATTCATGCTTCAGATCAGTATACGACAGATCAAAAGATCGTTCATTTTCGTTTGATATGACCCGGGACTTTAAAGGTGACGAGTGAGGCGAGTTGCAGCCGTTAAACCGATGGTCTTCAGGGGTGAGTTTGTGGTGTTTTTTAAGGGCGTTATGTTTAGGGTGTTCAGAGGAGGCAAGAATTTACTTTTTAGCGCGTTTTCTCATTTATGGAAAAAAGCACTATTGTGCTCGCCATGTCCGTCTGTCTGTCTGTCCGTCCGTCCGTGACCTCAAGTTTTCGTCGACGAGAAAATGCGCTCTCTGTCACTCACTGCAGTGCGTACTGAGTTATATTTTTTTTATAATCAACGGAGGCGAGTAAATTAATGTAACAAAATAGCTGTCCCTTAATGGAAACATATTCGTCTCATAATAAAAATATTCTCTTGAACTTACCTTCGTCTCACAGGTTTAGAGTATCAATTTGTGTCTTGAATTTATGATTGCAAATTAACCCACATAAATGTGAGAAGGTTCTGACCATAACACGTCCAGAAATAAGCTATTCTTTGAGGAGAAAGTTCGAACAACTTCGTCGGTAGTTAAAAATTTAAATTAATTTTAAAACAACGATTCTATAAACACATTTTCATCCAGGATGACTAAGAATCTATCGAAAATTTCCTTAACATGCACAGCTCTATTTTTCGAATAGCGCTAACTTCATATGAGGTGTGTTAAAAATTTAGCCAGCCTTTAATTGGTCGGCGAACGTACAGTAATTCATTTGAATATGAGGAACGAAACTTTCGTACTCTTGGTGATTTTAGACACACATTTTTCTTTGCGATTTCGCCTTTTGTGAAAACACACTTGGAATGCAAATTTTGGAATGAAGTCAAGCCGGTACGTTTTTCTCTTTACTGAAATCGGGTCCCTTCCAGAAGCATTTACACTTTGGGAAATATCTGTAAGTCGTACAGAGGCATGTCGGGTGAGTAGAAAGCCTGACGAACCACAGAAATGTTGTGTTTTGCCAAGGAAGCCTGAAATGCATGTGCAGAATGAGCGAGCGCGTTGTTATGAAGGAGCTTCCCAGATTGTGCTGCCCATAGACCTGGTCGTTTGCGTCGCACAGCGCATCGGCAATCCCATAGCAGTGGTTGATTTCACGTCGCGTATGACTTCTCATCGACGTTTTGGTGGCTATCCCGTGAGTTTTGTGCCATATCTGATAGATTTGTCATTCATCAAGTCATCTCACGTAGGCCGAATTTCAGTCGTGATATCCGAACAGTCGTGATACCCAGGCAATAAAAAAATAAAATTAATAATGAAAGAAAATAAACATTTTCCAGCAGCGCTTGTAGAAACAATTGACACAGATGTAAACAATTTTGATGTAAACAATTTTCGGCTGCGCCTCACATCTATAGTAAAGAACTTTTTTAGAGCCCCTGTAACTTCTCTGCTTTAACTTCCACGGCAAAATTATGGTTCGATAACTTTTTGAACACACAAAGTATTTTTTTATTCACTGATAAAACTCAATTCTTAAGTATTGATCTTGACAAAGTATTAAAATCTTACTGCGGGAGTTGATGAAAAATCTTTGCCATTAATACTCACGAGGCTGCCATGCATTTTATCTTCTTACAATGTCTTGATTCGCAATGCTCAATTGTGAAAAAAGCCGAAACTTATTTCAAGAAAGAACTAAATTTTAGGAAAAAAGTTGATTCACTGGAGTAAGCCAATAGATCTTGGCTCACACGGCCGTTGAAAGCTCGGTAATTAACAAGAAAATAGTGAGAATTCTTCACGAGTTTTACGGCTAGGTGCGATCGCTCCCCGAAGTCGGGCGTGTAGAGCTCAAGTCACGGTACACTCCCTCGTATGCCCACGGGAAATCCTTCACCGCAGCGATAAAAAATGTGAGCGAAAATGAGACAGGGACGATCGAGCACGAAGATCTCACGGGGAGTCTGCAATACAAGGAAAAAATTAGGAGGCTAACACGGACTCGGGATGCTAGCCCCGAGAGGGAGACCAAAATGGCCAACACGCACACTTCGCTGTACTAAAAACTGGAACAAGTAATCTCCTGCTGTAAAAAACGACCACACGTGCGGTAACAGGACACGGTAGGGTAGCATATTGTGGTGTCAATTTTCCTGGATATATTGTATATACGAAGTACGACAGTAACATGTGTATTCTAGCATTGAGTTTTTTATTTAAAAGAGTAAACGGTAAAGTCGTTCACTCGCTCAAAGAATTTCTTCAATAGCAAGTTAAGGTGCGAGAACATTGCCAAGAAGAAGCAATAAGTTGTGCAGATCTAGCATCAACAACCATTAATTTGTTAACATGTGAGTGCGGATTATCGGCTCCCAAGAAACCATGTAAACACTCGCGAAAAACATTCAAGGAACGCAGCTTTCTTTGCGGAATCGAAGGTCGTTTGTTCGAGCAAAACACAGGACAAAAGCCAAGCCATTTTGCACTGAATTCGAGCAATGTTTTTATGCTCATTCGAAACTTCATGTAAAAATTTGTCAACAGGAGCAGCACGTGCTACATGGCACGTGCTGAGTATTTTCTGGGCTAGGATTTACGCGGAATATATAAGCTGTAGGGTAAATGACTATCGACGTTAATCGTAATTTGCAGACTCACAGTAGTGGTTCATCATTCAAGAGAAAGAGCTCTGGTTACGCCTGCGGGCGCGCTAAAAAATTAAATAATATTGTGAATGAGAAAATTAAATACAAAGGGTAATCAAGAATTGTTACTACAGAGGATGTAGTCCTGATGTCGCAGGATTTCCATCGATCTAAAGGGAGAAAGTTAACTCTAATGTTGTAGGACTAAAAATACTTCAATTCGTGTTCTCTTGTGTCCAAACATATTACATAAACACATTACTACTTACGAACTGGTATCGTCCAAACACATTACATGCATAAACACATTACTACTTACGAACTGGTATCGTCCAAACACATTACATGAACTTCTGACGAACTGACGAATCGACAACGCAGGTTAGCAACAACGCGAACGTCAGTCTTTATTGGACACGAGACCTCTCGTGTATATAAAGATCTCTTCAGGATATCATTCATTGCATGAAACATAAAACTCGTGACCAACCCACATTCATTCTTCATAAGATGCCCTAAACAAATTTTCCAATGGTAATTCAGGCGTTGTTGAACCACATGTGACATTTTATAGCATTGCTTTCCCAGTTGAAAAAGAGCATGACGAGTTAAAGTTTACATTTAACCTTAAAAATCATCACGATTAAAAATACTGTGGGAGATTATTGGAAAAAGTATGCAACGCTGGGACACAACAGTCAACGAATACAACGCCTGTGAGTTTTCCGAGAGGCCAGATGTTGAGAGGAAGAAGTTTGTACCCAACTGTACTTCTCCTAAAGTCGTACTCGCAAAATTTCCTCCCTAGATTTTAAACAGAAGTTTCAACTATAACAATAGCGACGGCTTATTGCACGAAAATTCTAACAGAAGCGCCCAATTCATGGAAAATATGATTATCAGTAAAAAAGAGCTGTTTTTCTTCACTCTGGTAACTTCAGAACATAGTACCTACAGGTTGCGGTAAATTTTAGGTTTTAATTATAACAGGCTATAGGTTTAATTATTACATGGATTCGATTGGACAACAATTGTTCTGCAAGTCAATTTGAAATGCTCGAGTAACAGAAATCCGTTATTGCAAGGGATGAAGCTTAAAGTAGACCAAACAAAGAAGATAAAAATATAGGTTTACTTAGAAATAATGCTAAACCAGCGTCTGTGTTTCACAATTAAATGAGATAAATTAATAATGGATTAGGAATTCAGTATTTTTAGCACTATTTCCGCTTAGCTTGTTCGCTTGATTTAAAATTATTCGGCTCTCAACTGAGATCAAAGTCTACACCGGAGACCTTAGAACCCCCAACTAACCATGTCAAAAACCACCAAAAGGATCGAGAAATCTCAAATTAGGGGACGAAAAATTAGTGTCCGAAAATAAATGAAGCTCCCACAAATTTTTCAATGAGGACATAACTCGTCCAACAGTAGTGAGTGAAATTAAAGAGTGCGGAAAAAACCTATTATTAAAAGTCTTCCAAATTTCATTGACACGTCATATATAAAGGTATATTTATTAGAATGTCTAATGCCGATGCGATCATCCTATACGATTTTTAATTAAAATAAAAATATGCACCTTAGAGAATTTCGAAAACAATTGCATATAAAACAAATTGCGGAAACAAATAGCATATAAAAGACACCGTAAAATCATAAAAGTTCTTAAGGAAGTTCAAATTACGAAAGTCGAATATTAATAAAAGATAGAAAAACAAGCAATTTAATTTTCCGTGTTCCTGCAACGATATAATTCTGTATTGTACATAATTTTTTTAAATATCATCCTTTTTCTCTTTTCATACAAAGAGAAGCCAAGAATAATTTTCTTTCAAGAAAATAAAGAAATATTTTCAGCGAATAAATTAAGGTACGAGGAAATTTTTCATGATTGTAAAAGTCACCAGAAATTTACACATATTTCAGCCAAAAAAATTAATACATATTTACAAGCACGCCAAATCTAACTTGATGTTTTACATATAATTTAATAAAAAATTATAATAAATCTTTTTATAAACGATAAATTTGAGAACACTATTAGACACATGAAAAAACGAACATATAAATTTTTTTCCTGCGTTACAGAATTTTTGACAATTATAAATTGAATTCAACGAGAGTATTTTCTGTGGCGGTCAAAGTTTAAAGCGAACAACAAATAATGATAAAATAAAATAAAAACATAATATATAATTAAAAAACGTGACAAAATAATTCATAGGCAAACACTTTACTTAAGTAAAATAAAAAATACCTGTTAGAATTTCTACAGCAATCAAAATTCAATAATATATTCAGTTATGCGAGGACTAGTCACACTCATTGTTGTGGTAGATGGTCCACAATTCAACGATCCATCTGCGTACGTTAGTTCACGCACAAAGACTTATTACAAGTGATACATTTTCCGTTTCTTACTAAGTCGACAAGGCGTTCGTTTGATCGGCAGCTAATAATCAAACAGATCTCGCGGACGACAGACAGAACGACAATAACAATAATCCGACAGACAGAACGCGCGATTCGCCCAACTTTTTTAACTTGCGGCGACCGTCTGTCGTCTCGACTACGAAGTCAATCTAAAATAATTCATTCGGCTCCGCGGCTCAGCCTTATATGAAGACCTTTCATCAGTTCGTTACCTGGTCAAGTCTCGAGCTTCAACAGGGATTCAGTTTCTTGTATATTGTATTGTTAATACGGTAAACTTGAAAGATCAGCAGTCAGTAGAGGCATAGCCCTACATAATGTACAGGCCGATGTTTTACATTTCAACTCATTAAATAAGCCTATCATCTATCGTACGGTTCACTCTTTCATGCGTGATTTCAAATCCTTTATTCGTTCAGAGTCAAGAGAAAGAGGGAGAGAGATCTCCAAAACGGATTTTATAAACCTTCAGTACGCGCATGTTATGGCAATGGTATGGAAGTATGGAACGAATACGAACACAGTTTGCTATTTTAAGAAGGTAAATAATACATAAGTCAATTTGATTTCAGCCAGACTCTCTCTCAGCCAGTAAAATTGAAATTAACACACTGACAAACACGCCAAGCACCAAATAAAACTTGATACTTACAAATTGAATTTAATAATTAACAATGTTGTTTTGTTAGAAGTCTATTCATATAACGATGAAATTGTTAACACTATCAGATTTTCTCATATAATAACTTTTTTAATTAGTCTGGGGGAGTGAAGAGACGACTTGAAATTCGTATGCAGGAAGTATTTCGCGATTAGCTTTCAAAACGGAAATAAAATGTAATGAAGGATCAAAAGTTGACCGTAAACAAACTAATTTTACAAACAAAACCACAATTTACAACATGATAGTTTTAGAGTGAAGCGGAAATAAAAGAACCCCGGGCTATTCCTTGCGTAGGAAGTATATAGTAATGAAGACGAGCGAGCCAGATCAGGATAGAGCCTCACAATATATAGAAACTCCTGCGGCAGCACGCACCGCAAGGCCAGGATTTATAGACAGCCAAGCCTCTGCGAAACTTTTCGTCTGATAGATCCGCAAGTGAGCTTGATTATACGTAGAATATGTAAGAAGTTTCCGCACACAAGCCAAGTATTTTTGGGAGAAGCATTTCCCCCTTGCTAAATTCAACGGAGCAAACATTTTTTCCAGTTGAGTAAATCTGCGGAGTGGGGATGCGAATTCAATTTGAATGCTTCCATTCCCATGCATAATAGATACGCCTTTCAGTAACACGTGTAGTAAAACCAAGGCACTAGACTGAGTCAGCATGTAAACTATCACATGGTATGTTCTTCGAATTTATAATATGTTAATTAAAATAATATGCACTTCGGTGTGGGTGATAAGCGGATGAAGCGAAATTAAAATATTATAAACTCGCGTTAAATTACTTCAGTAATTACTGCGAATTTCAGACTTATTTGCAAGGATTCGAGATGAGCGTTAAAAATTAAATCAAACCGAATGGTGACTGACCTCAAATTCATCATGAGTAGCCCTCATTAAAAGCAGTATATATATAAAGAACTACCACATCGAGCGGGAAATTTATTTAACAAAATTACACACTCAAAAATGCGAATGCTAACATAAATAAAAAACTAGGTACCTACCTACATAATTTTGTGTTGTCATTTCAGTGCGATCTTGGTGCAAGGATTTTTCGATAAAACGACATGGCGTTTATCACGAAAACTCGTGTCCTATATAATTGTTTATATATGTCAGTAGGGTTTTTCATATATTCTCCATGATAACGAAACAGATTTTTAATTTTGCTATAGTTTTTACAGTACATTAAGTTTCTACAGCGGAGAGTTCACAGGCATGGTTTCTGTTCTCTTCTAATGCAAAATGGGTTAGCCTGCTTCAACCGCGTCCGTTGCGGTCCAAAACCCCAGAACCAGCAGCAATTCACCGTTTCCGGCTGAATGGACCGGAGAGGCAGTTAGCACCGGTCCGATCTTACTCGCGGATAAATCAAAGGGCAGTCTTTTTCCTCTTTTTCTACATTGACCGAACTGGCCAAAAATATAGCGTTGCACGAAACATCAGAACTTTTGGAAATCCGTATGTGAAGTTACTGAAGTACAGCAACCTCGACTATTTTCCAAGAGAATGAAGAAAGATAAGGCACATTTATGACATTCAAAACTCTGTAAGGTTCCGTACAACAAAGATAATCGCATTTAATTGCATGATTGCATTTAATTTTTATGAGGAAAAATAAGGCATGATTTAACAGACAATGATTCCATGCATTATTAAATTCAGATGACCCTCGCAAGATTTCTTCATTAGCAGCCATTTAAAAAGATACAACTCTTTAACTTCTATGAATTATCGCGAAGACAATTAGCATTTGCTTGCCCGATAAACCATTAATTCAAATTTGCAACATTGGTGCTTGTAACTCATAACAATCATGCTAAGCTGAAATTTTTACCGAAAAAAAAATACGTTTAACAATGGATCAGAAGATTTCTTTAACACACAAGCTATCAATAAAAAATGAACCTGGGATGATTTAAATAAAAAAATTAAAATTTGTTGATACAGTCGACTTTAAGGTATAATTAATGTGCAGACAGTCAGAATTATTTAAATGTGTTACTAATAATTATAATGAATATAAAAGAAAATGGCGCATAACCCTAAAAACTTAGTTCCATTGAAGGCAGATAACATAAGGCGCACAAAATATCTCGTCGCTTTAGAAATACAAAAACTTCAAAATACGAGTTCCATTTTACAATATATGTTAACGCCCAGCCAAGTCAGGCTTAATTAAAAACAATAAATAAAATACAGGTTTTGACGAAGCCATCCCGTTAGTTATTGAGTCGTAATCGAGTCTAGAAGGTCGGCGGAACGCAGGCGAGTTCATGGAGGGAAAAACTCCTGCGCTGTTATCGAGTTACAGGGATATGAAAGACGCTAACAAAATTAAGACACGATAAAACCGGGCTAAGTTATGAATGTGACGGCAGAGAAATATGCGCCAACAACATAACCTACGAGTAAAATCTCGCAACAAGATAATTCATTTTAGTACAAGAATACAGAACTATTATAGTACATCCGTACAAGTCCTGCATCGTACATTTTAAATTGAATTGGTAACGGAAATTGAATTGTTTGAATCTACATATGGTATGAAAACATCATAGCGTCGGGATGTAAGGAAAACAATTCAAGGGCGGAGGTTTCTTTCTCAATAATTAACACCTCAATGAAGATAGGAAATCAAGAAAATGAGAACGACTGGGATAAAATGACAAGACATATGCATGATCCAATTTAATGCCTTTAATTTGATTTAAATTTAAATATCGTGCGTTTTAATGAATTCTCAGAATCAATCGATTTCTTGAGATGATTCATTTAAACAAGTTTAACACAACTGCAGGATAATCGTAGATGAACACAGTGATAGAAAATAAATCAAATTTTATACTTCCAGTCAGTAAAAATTTTTTGAATTTTTACATTCAGTCATGAGGTAGCACACTAGGCGAGGACATCAATCAGCCAATACGGATGATAAATTATGATAAATTATATCTAAGTAATCACTTGCCAAATGATTGTAAAAGCAATTAAGAGATGCTAAATACGTTTGATGGGATTCCATATGTAAACGGAATCTCTTGGGTAAATTTAACTAAATGATGGAATGCGATTTCAGTCAACGGCAGAGCGTTTCAAAAAAATGAACATCCGCGAGATTGCTTCGACATGACCAGGAATTCGTTGATTCGCGTCCTCGGCAGCTGATCAGACTCTGGCATGTCATTGTTGCGTAGATCCTGACAATTAATCGCAATACAGGCTGGGTCATCAGCTGTATGTGGTGGGTCCTTTGCTTTTTAATCAGCTAACAGCCCGCTAGTCCGCAAGCTCCCAGGCACATAGAGCACGAAGGTCGCGTCAAAAAAGAGTAAGGATAAAAATAGGAGAATACTTCATCATATGAAGTGTCACGGTACCGAGTATAATCACATCAGGCCGGCAGAGAAAATGAAAACCGCGTTCTCATTCGCGGAATATGAAAAAAGAAAATCCCGCTTTTTGCTGTTAGCGGCGTGGCGGTTTACCTCCCACTTAGAATGCGGAGGAAGATATACGCTCGTGACTCGCTGGAGGACAGCTTCTATATTAATACTTTTAATACTCTCAGGATTTCGTCGTGGCTGCTCTCAGTAAATTTAATGAACCTCGTGCTGCTCAGTACAGTATTATGAATTCGTAGAGCGCTGGCAGCAGTGAAGTAATCTCATATAAATTTCTTTAAAATTCAATGCACTGAGCAATTTTCTTCGAACCTCAACTCAAACTAAACGAACACGTAATGCAGAAAAAATTATTTAGAAAGTAATTTTAAAACAAATTACTTCATTTCTATATCAAACATAGGAATCTATAGCGTTGCTTGCGAAAAAAATATCTACCGGTATTTCAACTACGGGTTTTACTCAAGCGTAAATATGACGGCTTCCGTCAGGTCTTCTTGAAGATTCTTATTCTCAAATGAATGATTCAATTCACATTCCATAGGGAGGAAAAAGAACGAATTTATAAATTCATTAGATCAACTTTATTCATGAAAGCTATACTCTTTCGGCGATGAAAGTGAAAGCTATCAGGTTATACGCCACTGTCAGTTGGAGCCAAATAATGGCAACGATAAAAGTGTGATCTTCCACTTAATCTGCAACATCGACAGTAAGTAATCCATTGTAGGCTTGTAGCTGGCTTCACCTTGATGCAAAGCGGGAAGAGCTGAATTTCAAGACTGATTTGTGTTTTGTAATTTAAGTGCAAACTATTTTAAAATAGTAATTTACTCCTAATATTAACCTAAGAATTGGAGTCCAAGGATGGATACAGCGAGTTTTTCTTTAATCAGCGATCTGTGACTGAAGAAATTATTACTAACGGGATTCTAGGTGAAGGGGTTCGAGGTGACGGGATTCGGGATGATGGGATTCGGGATGATGGGATTCGGGATGACGGAATTCAGGATGACGGGATTCTGGATGACGGGATTCTGGATGACGGGATTCTAGATGACGGGATTCTGGATGACGGGATTCTGGATGACGGGATTCTGGATGACGGGATTCTGGGTGACGGGATTCTGGATGACGGGATTCTCGAGTTGCTCAAATTACACATTACGGACAACGTAAGGTCAACCAGTTGTCTATCATCGATTGTGAAAATATAAGTGTGCTCGGAATCTGAAAATATACGTGTACGCGTCAAATGAACCTCCTGCTAATATGAAAGCTCGGTGAACTTGAACTCAAGACTGGCGGTTCATCTATGGAAAGACTCAACCAACGAACCGGTATGTTCCCATCGTAAGCGAAGTCCCGAATGTAAGCATGAGAATAAAGGCTGCAGTAAAGCAAAGGAAGCATCCGCCCGCTGGTGCCGCAGCGCGAGCTTTGAGTGCGACTTGTGTGGTCTGTGTCGGAAGCTTGATGGATGGAGCGTCTGGCGTTCGGAAAGCGTCTACCTGACTAATGAAATGAGTGAAAATGAACGCAAGGGCAGCAGGCACATGTAGGGGGAAGCCTTGCATAGTTGAAGCAAGAGGTGCTTGCGCAGGAAAAACGTCGAAATCAATGGCAAGCGCGTAATGAGCTGCGAAAGAAGTCAGAGTTACCACGCAAACTTATCTCTCACATGGCAATGAATGATGGCTGGTGCCTGTTACTCCGTGTTCTGTCGATAATAAAAACATTGGCTACACGTTAAGCACAAGAAAACGCCAATAGTTTTTCAAAATTCTGCCGATATAGAGATTGTAAATTAAGGTATAAAAAACTTTAACGTCGAAGAATATTGTATGCTTTGGTTGCAAGAAAATCTTTAAATTACCTTATCAGAACTAAATTACGAGGCTCTAAAAAGAAGACCTATTCGCATTAATCTCAGTCTGGATGCTCTGATAGCTTGAAGAGCTTAGTTGACGCCTCCATTACTTTCTCTAAACTGAGCGACAAGTTTTTCTCTCCATGAAGTGCTGCTTTAAGATGATAAATTCAAAACCACTGCAGCGTTATCGAAGGTATCTTTAGTACAAGGATTTCTTTTACACGACACAAAATATTTACATATAATTAAACATGGATACTGCACATCCCGTTCTGCAATAACGCTGATCCACCAAAATTTAAATTCGCATTCATCATTGCCATCGTAACTATTTCAATTCGCAATGCAAATAAGCCAGTAATTTGTTTTCTAATGAACGTTTTTCACAATATATTCACAAAATCTAATGTTGTCGAAAAGTGCCACTCCGTCATTTATATAGAGACATCACCCTGAGTCTCCAGAGACAACAACATAACACCGCAATATGCGGCAAAATTACAAGAGAGTCTGAGAAGATAAGGAAAAATACATGACACTGAGTCGCTCACAGACAAAAATGTTAAGATTGGAATTTGTATTATTGCGAACAGGATCCAATGCCCGCTTTCCCTTAGACGGGAGCACAATATCCAACGCAGAACTCGGTGAGTTGGAACTTATTTTGACACAATCATTTAGGTGAGCGAAACTTGAATTTTGAACACAAATATATAATGTCCATACATATTGCAATGCGCACAAAAATCAAATTAGACAAGACATGATTGAAGCAAAAAGAATACTACTGCGCATTTTCAACATATATTTTATTTGCATCGAATAGAGATATTTATCGAGAAAATATTTATCCGAGGGAATATAGACCTCAATGCAACTATGATAATTAAATTATAAGTCGTTCACCATACCAGTACATATTCGGGTGCGCACGATTTCAACTTATCATGCAAAAGAATGAAGAGAATTTTCAACAGATACTAAATCGACTCTCACAGTAAAGACATGCTAGTAAAATGAATATTTGTCGCTATCGCAAAGCCGTGGCCCACAATGCAACAGAAATCGCCAAGTAATAGGACAACTTGTAGGCTATAAAATTCATATTTCCTTAATGGAACAGAACAATTAAATTATTTTTGGTATCACCTTTTTACCTAACCGTTTAACAATCGATGAATGGAAAAGTACTATAATTAAGGTAAATCGAAAATAATAAAGATTAGCAAATGAACTAATGATTAACTGTTATAAAAACTAATCCTTGTAATTTTCTTATTTTTATCCGACCATAAAGTTTTTTTTTCATTTTTTTGTACCGAGTTTTGGTAAACTTCAACCGAGACGATCTGCATCGCAATTAAAAGCTTCGTTGTAAATATTTTTATCGGTACAGGGAATCATTTACTTCAGCAGTGATTGAACATAAAAAATAATTAATAATAAAATAAACTTTCAACATTACACATTAGAAATCTTAACGTTATCCTTCTCAAGGGCAAGACAAATTTGGATTTTGTTCCCGATCAATGCAGTGAACAATGCGTGCCATTTACTCAGCGAACGGTTTGAGTGGCCTGACTTTTAATGAAGTCAATACTTCATCTATATTTTAATATTCATCTGAATGAAAAAACGAACACTTAACAATTCATGAATGAAGGTAAAATGAAATTTTTCGTCTGGTATTCGTCTCATTCCAACTTTCAATAATACACTACGCATATATAGTCAGCTAACATACGATAGACTATTATAAAAAAAACTATTAAAAATATGTAAAAAATATAAAAATCTTTTACCTCATTAATGTGTAATTTTACTGCCAATAAATTAACAATTGATGAAACATGTTACGTAATCCACTCAAGTAGCATCTCAAATTAGATCTTCGCAGCTCATAATAACATTTTTCTCTGTAGTTTTGGTGCCTGAACATGAATTTACACGAGATTTTCATGAGTTTTAATTTCGATAATGTACATGCGTATAATTGAACTTGACATAAATGAGCGACATTTCCAAGTTAGTGAAATTGGCCGTTGAAGCAACGTTGTAAAATAGAAAGCGCGTAGTAGAACAAATACCTATTTCGAAAATGAAAATTATTAGTAATTAGCAAAGTCGATATTTAGTAGACGTAATGCATGTTATATGAGGAGTGAATCATCCAGCTGAATCTAAGATAAATATCACGTACCAATGTGGTGAAAAATTTAAACATTTATTAAACAATCAATAGGAACAATCTAATAAACACATAAATAATCAAATTATAAGCCACGTTGAGCTGCAAGAATCTAGACGTCGAAATGCAATATAAATTACTGCGAGTACTCCAAATTCAGCCTAAATAAATAGTGTGCAATGATCAAACATCGGTCTGGATCTACAATTCATAGTTTGAATTATCGATTAGATAGAATACAATTTAACGTGCATATCTAGCAGTTGAGTGTCCCATAAGAGCTTAAATAAATATCAAACAAAGCTTCATCTGCACAAAAAATACAATGCCAATCGGAACTTCCTGGACTGAAATTTTCAGACCAGATTAAAAGTAGCGTTCCATCATCGCAGCAATAACTAAGGTCGGTAAGCCCATCGATATTGAGTTTCCATTAAACTTGAACAAAAGACGGACGAATATTGGTAGCAACGAGATATGAGCCATAAGACGGCATAGTTGTAAAGGACAGCCTTTCCTTGTCAACTCCTTCGAATGTAATTTTATGAATAAATGCAAATAAATATTCTTATGAATAAATCATGAAAAGAAGCACAGAGCAAATAGAGGATGGAACAAAAGAGTTCGAGACGACAGTGGAGATAGAGCGAGACGACAGAGAAGGTAGAGCGAGAAGACAGAGAAGACAGAGAAGACAGAGCGAGACGACAGAGAAGGCAGAGCGAGACGACAGAGAAGGCAGAGCGAGACGACAGAAAAGGTAGAGCGAGACGACAGAGAAGGCAGAGCGGGACGACAGAGAAGGCAGAGCGAGACGACAGAGAAGGCAGAGCGAGACGACAGAGAAGGCAGAGCGAGACGACAGAGAAGGCAGAGCGAGACGACAGAAAAGGTAGAACGAGACGACAGAGAAGATAGAGCGAGACGACAGAGAAGGCAGAGCGAGACGACAGAGAAGGTAGAGTGAGACGACAGCGAGACGACAGAGCGAGACGACAGCGAGACGACAGAGCAAGACGACAGAGCGAGACGTAGAAACATTAGATATTCTGGTCTGCCGAGACGCTCCACTCAAGAATGGATTTGGAGCGCAGGGAAGGCGTCCCAAGATTTACGACGCTTGCAATGAAGATATTTATTCGGACCATGATGGAGTCGAAGATAATAGCGAGAAATAGCGCTCGGTTGACGAATTTCAGATAATATTCAAAAGCAGGACTAGCTTATGGGAACAAAGCTTTTGAAGCCAATAATATTGATTGATTTGAGTGTATGAATGAATTTTGATTTGAGTTCACGCATTAATAAATGATTATAAAAATATGAGATACATATCTAAATCAAAATCCTTCGAAGTGAAGGTTCATAAAAAGTGCGCGACAAAAGCTAAATCTGACTGCACACGAACTAGTATATGGTGACTTAAGCCACGTGTTTTTCTGCAACCTTAAAAGTATTGTGCGCAGTGTTGTGCAGGAAATCCTTTGCTGATATTCCATGGCCACATGAGGTTGCGACGAAGAAACCCAGCTTAGCTGGAGGCCGATCTCGAATCTTGAGACAACACGAGCAGCGGCTCGACATGAGAAGTTTATTGTAGGACAGAGCAAGCGAGGTCAAAACAAACGTCAGCCTTGCGCTCACTGACTGGTAAATATTTGATATTCAGACCAGGAAGTGCAGACAGCGATGTATCATGAGCATGTAATGTTCAACACAGCTAGTGATGGTTTGAGCAATAAAATATTTTTCAGTTTAGAAGTTTTCTCAATCAGTTATCTTTTCCATTTAGATAAACGGCAGCTCTGATTTTGAACGCTACATTATCAGTCAGACGTGTGTGTATGTTCCAGAATCTTCGTGCCGAAGTGAGTATAAAAACTGTGTATTTCCTAGGAGCCAATGGTTACGTTTGATACTGGACGACGTAAATGCATTGTTTTACGATTGTTTAGTGGATTTATAGAGACATCGTTCTTGTCTTGTCATTTGAGGAGAGAATAAAGAGACTAATAAAGCAAACTTCTGAAAGGTCTGCAAGTCATTATTCTTTTGATGTCGAAGGAGGATGTTGAAGTCCAAGCAAATAGCAGTAAAGAGAATTTTTGCCAGCAAATCAGCAGAAAAAATCATTTGTCTATGTTCATCAGCACGATACTAAGCTATAATCTGTATTGGACATTTTAGCCTATGTATTCTGTGGCGGCAAAAAAGCCACTGCTGTGAATATAATATCAGAGCGCGTTGGATCTTTTCAATTCATTAATAGGCTAATACGCAGCGACCGACACAAATAACTTCGATGCAGAGGTTACCAGCTCGCATAATTAAAGATAGGATAACTTTCTCATAAGTAATTAATTACTCCTCACACTATAAGTAAATGTTAACACACTATGGGGGAATTTTATTCATTAACAACAGAGTTATTCCAATCCATGATTAATTAGGTTAGGTTTCACAATAAAATCGTACAGAAAGATTTGAAGGCATTTGCAACTGGAACTAATTTTTAATGAAAATAATCCTATAAATCCTAATAATCCCGAGCTTATGCAATACGTAGAACTAAACGCTGCTAAAAATACGTAGAAAAAGGCCTTCAAATCAAATGGGCCTGAGCATCCGTGGGCCATTTCAACGAACGAGCGCTTCCTTCGATGATGCGTTCTAGTGCGTTCAAAGAGCGACGCTGATGAAAAATTAATAACGAAACATTACGTGAATGCGACTATACGAAATCCAAGCTTGTTAAAAAACAGACAAAAGAAATTCGAGAATTTAATTACTGCATTTGTTGAAGGGCAACATGAAAAAAACTCCGACTCGTAGCACGAGTTTTAACTGATTAGATTAGTTTAGTCCACTTAGTTAAAGTGGACTTAACTTCACTTCTTAATTTAATAAATTCAATAAATCCATTCCTGCAACTGAAAGTCTTGAAAAATGCAGACAATTATGTAACGCTCTCTTTCCCGTAAATAGTTCTAGCAATCATGCAGTCGCCCAAAGGAAGTTTTTTTTTAAATATATACATATTATACAGAATTTTCTAATATAATAAAATATAGCGACAGTTTTAACCCAATAAAGTAGAGAAATACGCCCAGGAGTCGCCGAAGAATGAAGAGCCTCCGTGCCCCACAGAATGTTCTTTTACATGATGAGGCATTCATGTAATTTAGTGCATAGTACACTGCTACTATACATGTTATTATAACCATTAATGTTTCATTCTTATGTAGAACACCTCTATACTCTTACGAGGATACTTTTACTCTTTGTATGTAAGTGCAGAAATGATGCCCACAGCTATACAAGACTCTCACAAATGTAACTCTTTAATATAGCGTAAGCATTACCTGAAAGATGAAATATAGCGAGTTAATATTTTGATATTATAGATATTATATTAAAATATGAATTGAATGCAACCATCTCTGTATCATCAATAACAGTCTACACTAACACCCATAACCCAAGAATTAGCGTGAAACAAACGTTTAGCACCGACAAGCCCACACCAAAAACGACCATGAGCCAGGCTCCGAATAAAAATAAACATCGATCTCATTATGTTATCATAATGGAAGCGAAGGCAACAGGGACCGCGACTTAATATAGAAAGTGGAAGAAGCAGAGCACAGTCTGCCGTACCAGGCGCTGGCAGACTATAGGGAATGGCAGGGAGTCTTGCAGACCCTGCCGTACCCGACGCTGGCAGACTATAGTGAGTGGCAGGGAGTCCTGCAGACCCTGCCGTACCCGACGCTGGCAGACTATAGTGAGTGGCAGGGAGTCCTGCAGACCCTGCCGTACCCGACGCTGGCAGACTATAGGGAGTGGCAGGGAGTCCTGCAGACCCTGCCGTACCCGACGCTGGCAGACTATAGGGAATGGCAGGGAGTCCTGCAGACCCTGCCGTACCAGGCGCTGGCAGACTATAGGGAATGGCACTGGGACTGCTATGTCCCAAACAAATACTAAGGATACTAAGGCAGGGAGTCCTGCAGACCCTGCCGTGCCCGGCGCTGGCAGACTATGGCAGGGAATGGCAGGGAGTGCGGCAGACCAGGAATTCAGTAATAACGCGCCGGACAGGCGGGGGTGCAAATATATTACATAGGCACAAAACTTAATTAATATAAGACTCCATTACTTACGGCAAGATGAATGCACAGCGAAATCTTGCGCAAGGCGACGATTTACAATCAAACCAAAAAGTTTGCTGCGTTCATACATCGAGATCAATATTTTCTGGGCAAAACAATGAATGAGTGAATCGCATAAATATATTATACAGAATTACCTAATAGGATAAAAATTTAGTGAAAATTTTAACCCAATAAAGTTGAAAAATACGCCCAAAGAATGAAGACGAATGAAACGCCTTCGTGCCAAGGCGCTCTAGATAATTCAACATCAACTTAAACTCATTATCAACTCAATATACATGGACAACACTAAAGAACAATCAACCGTAAGTAATTCGACGACATAAATATGAAATACTTGCTAAACGTTTAAAATTTATCCAACGCAAATTTTATTATTTGGTCTCAGTCATCAATGCGTGCTTGGCCTAACATCTAATATTTGAACTGAAAATTCATTCAATGAAAATGCTGGATATCAAAAAATATATAAACGACATTATTGGCAAATTTGACACGCGCATATTCTGATTAAAAAAGTATTTTTTGGTTAAACTTTTTCTAACTAACTCGTGTTATAACAAAAAACTTGTTTTGAAAATTTCTATCACTATTGAAATTAAAGATTTTCAAGTCTAGCAATATAAATCAGGTCATTAGCATTTGTCGTTCAAAGATCTAATATAATCGTAAAGTTTTATCGGAGGCTAAGAATGTTTTAATCAAAATTGGCACTAACCTATTCAAAAATTCCCAGCAATACCGGATACGGTAGCTGTCCAGATTTCTCTGTCGATTTTTTATTGAATTTATGAAGCGACCAAAACTGGTGGAAAAAGTGCGAGCATAACACATTGAATAAATTAATTATCATTCGTTGCAGTGCTCAGTCCAGAAAAAGTTTATTTCGTTTGACTTTTAATACTCAAAATCTGTTATAAATATCAATTTGAATATAAAACTTTTTACTCCTCATTTGATCATGGCTACGGAAATTTATTTCGAATCATCAAACACGATCCGATGAAGCGCGTCATGAGTCAAGCCATTGTATACAATCTGTCTCTTATACACATCTAGATGTGTATAAGAGACAGGTATACAATAGTGACGAGTCAAGCCATTGTATACAATAGTGACGAGTCAAGCCATCGCATACAATAGTGACGAGTCAAGCCACTGTATACAATAGTGGCGAGTCAAGCCATTGTATACAATAGTAGCGAGTCAAGCCATTATTTATCTCAGTGATAAGTAGTCAGTCCAGTATGATACAGTGTGATGCGTAAAACCATAATAAAAGCCGTTCGAAGAAACGAAATTATTGAACACTCATACACACTATACAAGTAAAACGCATAGATATTTGACAACAAAATTTTCAGAATAAAATATCACACACATAAACACAAACCGAGAGTACATGGAAACCTGCGTTGTTCAGAAGAGCTTTCGAGTATCTGAATAAGAACCAAATGCATTATTTCAAGCCACACAACTTCAGAATGTCAAACGCCCATTGCCTCCAGTGCATCAAAGTAAAACTCTTCATCAAAGGAAGGCATCAAGCACAGAGTAGCATCTCTCTTTAATGTTGAAGCGTTAGATAGATGCTTCAATGGACATGTCGATAAGAACTGCAATTCCAGAGTCCCTGCAAAGATTTGCTGGATGAATAGCTGCACTAAATACCTGAAGATGAATGAACAGCGTTGTGGACCTTCATTCATAGATAGAATGATTATAGATAAAGTTGATGCAAATTTAAAGAAGAAGCATAATTCTTCAGTGTTTAATCACTAATCACTAAAATAAATACTCGCTAGCACTATCAAAATAATTCGGCAACAATAATTGCAAAAAGTGATCTATTAACCCGAGAACATAACGACTTCTTTCTCTCGTACCAATACCGATTTTTGACAGCATTGTCAATTCGAACCGTGGCTGGCACGAACAGAAATCGAGGTAAAATTTGTGGAGTAACTTCACCAAATTAGCCAGATCCGTAAATATCCAAAATAAAAGCGCGCATGTTATTGCAGCGTAACAATTGCTTACAATTGGACACTTTGTAGAAAATATGAGATTTTCAGGAAGCGTCCGAGGGGTTGAACGCATACGAGGGCATCGATCGCGCACGTGGCGTTGACGTTTGCGAGTACACTGAACGTGAGGGACAAATTTACTGCCCGTCGTGCCGAAGAGATAATGAAGGGCGATAATGAAGCTACGTAAGAGGGAAGGGTGACGCAACTCGTGAGGGCTAGTCAGGAAATCCATGAGAGAGACGTACGACGATTTCCTGCGGTAGAGGCCAGGGAAACAAATTGGGATAAATAATCTGATCTAAAAGGGGCAATAGAATTGAAACTTCAAAACCTCAATCAATCCAACGAGTACATTAAAATATCTATTTAAATCCAGTAGGCGGTTCATTCTTAAATTGGCATACCAATTGTAACGACAATCAGTCACATGTGTCGATGCTTCAAAATGAAAAGTTCCTAATATTATTAACTCCAATTTAAAGTCTGAGCAACCAAGATTGACTCAGGATAATGAATTGGTCATTTTGTCTAAATAGTGACCCATTTTCTTACTCAAGACACGAGCAGAGAGCGGATGTTGCACGGATACCTCCTGTCGGTTGAAAAAAACAGGGTCAGAATCACCCACATAGGGACCAAAAGTGCATAGCTATTTAGGCTAAGTCTCACTCACTTCTCTGAGCGGACATTTGATTATTTTATGTATGATATCCACACAATTTAGACGCAAGCGAACACTCCAGCTGTGCAAAAAAAAATGGTCTACAGTTACTGATAGAAATAAGAAGCTGCTTTTGAAGATCTCTCTAGGCCGCCCGCTGAGGCGGCCAGCCTCTGGATTGAGGCTGGTTAGGGCCATGTGAGGCCATGGTTAGGCCATGTAAGACCAAGATAAGGCCATGTGAGACCATGGTTAGGCCATGTAACACCAAGGTAAGGCCATGTGAGGCCGTGGCTAGGCCCCCCACCGCCAAGGCCCGGCGCCGGAGTGCACACTCTCGTCGGGGCGACGGGGGGCAGCGACCCACCGACGCGCCACCAAGCAATTATCGGTAATGCGTAAAGAGCGCGAGTGGCCTCTGCGATTTATGATCTCTCATTAAATACAAAAGTATGATCCTCAAAAAAATATCGTCGGTTGGAATAGAAAACTTTTCAAGTTGTGGCCAGTATTAATAGTGCAGCAGAACTGGGCAATGTGAGCGCATTTTTCCTTCTCCGCATGATTATTTTTGCAGTATTTAAGATGATTATGACGTAAACGAGCTTTCAACGAGATAACTTACGTGTTATCCTATTATATTAGAATTAAGATTCGATCACGCAATACATTCATTCTACAATAAGTGTCAGATTGGTATAGGTATAAAGGTTATCACTTATTGTATAAGTGTCATAAAGTTGATATTGTTCAGAGTTGCGTTTAGATATCGGCGCTTTCACTCAATAGCATCAATCAAAGTGACATGATGTGCAGCAGTATTAAGGAGAGTCAGAGCGTTGTCGTGATCAAGATCAGGCTGCGCCCCGACTAGTAGCCATCTACGCCGTTACTCTTGACTTACATATTGTCTTATACGAGTCCAGAATATCACTCTTTGGATAGCCGCCTGTCCCCAGCAAAGGTGTAAGAGGTGATGAAACGAATTCGTTCCGACGCGCTGGACTATTAACTCTTGCCCCTGACTGCCTTTTTACGACTCGATTTGGCTCGTACCCACACCATTTGCTTCTGTCTCTTCTCTCTCTACGGTTGTCAGACGCTGCCATAATTCAAAGTTGGTTTAATACTTCATGAATTTCTCAGAGGACGCTTGGTAAAACTAGTCGTGATGTAAGAGTTTCTCAAAAAACTAAATTTGTTTAAAAGGTCATTCTTACCTCGACAGCTTGTTGAGGCTATTACCCTCAGCATAATTGGCATTTTTGTGAATTACTAGCGTCTACATTGATAGACATTCTTCTTCTGGAGATGCAAGAACTATTACCTCTACCTCAAGAACTAGTACCTCGACCTCGAGAACTAGTACCTCCTAGTGTGGCTCTTGCCCACATCACTCTCTCTTGCTTTGGTTGTAAGCCGCCGCCGTAGTTTAGCGCTCACCTCGCAAGCCGTAATTGATTCAGAGGGAGCTTGATAAACCCTGTGTATAGCGAGACTGCGAGAGGTGTACTTTAACGGACTCAATACGGTGTAGGGGTCGTCCGCATCTCACATATTCTTTTTCCTGTGACTGTTTGATGCTAGAACAACGAACAGACAGAAGTAACTATTCTTATTTCTTCGTTTTGTTGAAGCTAGGAACCCTCGGTAGTTTAATCTATTCTACGTACACACAACTTCAAAAAGCATGGGGACAAGGTCTTCTGATGATAAATGACGCTTATCTCAAATAAATGATGCAAAACATAGACAATTATTGTAAATTTTCAGAACATTGAAACAACATCAAATCACAGGTCCTTCATTGTAAAAATCATAGGTAATAACAAGAAATTCTCGAGGTCAAGACTACGCTAAGAAATTCCGAGAAGAAATGTATTTTAATTCACAAATAAGCGGAATCTATAGAAAACAAGAAACAATTACGTTACGGACAGAACTCAGTGGTAGCACTCAAAGCAATACGAAGAGACGAGCAAAACAAACTTGCTTGGTTCTACGAAACTACAGATAAAGATCGTAACCTTCCCCCAAGAAAAACAAAGAAGCCAAAGAAGAAAAAATTATCGGTGAAGCAAGCGAAACGCAACAGGCCAGAAACAATATCCGTTACTAGAGGAAGTTAGGGGGAAGTTCGAGACTGTCGAGACTCGACAAAATCAGTGTTGTACAAGTTGACCGAAATTGCCAGTGTCGTAGCTCTGCTGGCTGAGGTTTATAACATTCACGATATTAAAACATTTGGATTGAAGATAATTTAGCAGGGAAACAGAATTAGTTCTTTTCAAATCAATTAATTCGATTGAACTTGAGAATTAGCAATGAGAATTAGCAAAAAGCCAAATAATTTTAGACTTCATGCCAAGACAAGAAATTTCTAATCTAGAATAGATAAAGAATTCTAGATGAAATTTACATGTGACACACGAACTTGGAAAAGTCTCAAACATATTAAGTAAACTTTTAATAGCGTTATGACGCAAAGCTACTCGATCGAAAATGGAACAGAAGTATAACCGACTTTTACGGATAAAAATAACAAAAATGCAAAGAGAACCAATACTCGCCGATAAACGTTGGGGTAAGCCATTATAGGGAAAATCCAATTCATTATTCCCGATGTATCTTCAAATCTAAAATCTCTTAAAGAACAACGAAAGTCTAGTTAAAGTCAAAAGGGGACATGAAACTCTCCCTGGACTAAAAGAAAGCACACTTGTTCAGAGTCTGGAATTGCCTCATTTCCAAGCTAGGACAGAGAGACTTACGTGGCTGAGCGTGTAATAAGATGCATGTGGCCTTCATTCCAGCCCGTTCTGCCACCTGCGCCACACTCTGCATACTCGTGCCGACAAATTACGACTTTTTTGCCTGCAATAGATCATTGTCTCATTCTGCGTCAAATCAAAGATTCAGTTACGTTACTTTCTTAACCGCTAGAGTATAACGATATGTTTTCCTTTGAATAGACACTTAAGTCATCGCTTGACAAATGAAAAATGCTCGGTAAATTCTGAAACATTCTGAACCTAAATAAATTCAAATGTTTTAGAGATGATCCATTCATGAAATTAACAGCCGAATAAAAAAAATTCAAGAGAAATCAATAAGTTCATCGGCAATTGTTGACCCATAACGCTGAGCTCAGAGCGCAACGTCGCACGACACACAAAGTACATGACAAGGAGTCGCAGTTTTATTGTCAATAAGCCATACAACCTAACAAGAAACGAGTGCCTTCAGAATCGCAGAAATGATATGTTACGCGCTTCATTTGCGTTCATGAATGAGCCTAAGAAACTATGGTCTTCCTCCGCCTTTCTTTCACTTGGCTCAATGCCGTTGGCAACGCTATGGGCCATTGGAGCCAGGCTGCGGGCACACTTTAGGGCCCTTCTCGAGTCATACGTCAGAGCTGAATAGGCGACTTCCACACTAATTTGAACGCTACAACCTCGCCTCAAATCGAGTCGTAGAGAAGCAATCTCGCATCCGATATATCGAGCTACAATGTATCGGCGTGCGAACAGGCTCTTGCAAATGGATTTCGGGCACGTTGTCTCTAGCACTGAGCCGTGAATTTTCGTTTCTCATCCAAACTGCGTATGAAAATGATTCTACGAGTCTGGAAACTGGCTAAAACCACAGACAAAAATCAATGCGAAAAGACACATAGGTTATAAAAATTCGTAGTGCTAATTGTAAACTCGAATTAACCTGGAACTGAAACAAACAGAAGTGAATGTCCAACATAGGTCAGAATCTAGGAAACCGTTTAGCCTTCCACTGCGTTATAAGGAAATAGTCGAGTTGTGGACGAGGAATCCAGCACTGTTCGCTTTCCTCTGTCATCGGAAATTAATGCGTCGGTTCAGCCTTCCATTTGTGTTTGTGCAAACTCGACCCTGGAGCTAACGGCCAATTCCACCATACGGGATTTAATATAGACGGAACAATCAAATTGTACAATTGTATTCCCATCACGGTCATATTCCAGTCGTCACAGGACGCTTACCATTCCCCTTGGCCCGAGTGCAAGGCTGATGCTTAATGAAGCAGATTCCCATTACATCGTCCAGAATACTTGATTACGAAGCCTAAATTCTAAACCGCGCGTACGTTAGGCCCGAATAATTATACATATTCTCAGGATTACTTTGGGCACCGTATGGAAGTGTACTCAGCACACAAGTAAATTGCAGTCAAAGTGAGAACCAAGAGCTTAATATGAGGAGAAACAAACAATGGACGAGTGAGAGTGATGATGATATAGATGAGACGGAATGGTTCTCGCTGCAACACAATGCTACACTAAGAATTTCAACTCAAATAAGTAGTTCCCTCCTGTGTAAGCATGTACGGGTATACACGAGTGGAATATAGCGAAAATTTTATCCGACATAAGAGGAATTTATTGCATGATGAATGAAACTTGCGACACAATCATCCTGACAGTGATTAACTTAATCTGAACAGAATAAATAGCAGAAAATAATTTATAAGGAAGGACGACCAAGAATTTAAACCCCCCCCCCCCAAAAAAAATAATATTCAACTGGAAAGAAATTTAAAAATACACAAAACAAATTATTTTAGCAAGGATGAATGAATCTCAAGACAAGGATTTGAAAGTTAAATTTCAAAAGTAATGAAAAACTGATCATAAAATTCTTGGTGAGTTGCTCAATAAATGACGAGGTTATTCCTAACGCACCCTATTAGATACACTAATATCTGCGAGATTCAGACCAACTTCATCCTCGCACTTTTCAAAGTAATGGTAACTAGACAAGTAATGAGCAACCAAGCTACAACTTTCGGTCTCTCATCGATTCCTGGGAAAATAAATCCCCTTCAGTTCCCTCATAAATGATAACATACTCGTATAAAGCTACATAAAGCGATAGAGAAGGTTCAGCTCATGGCAGTCTGTAGAACAGACATCGGTGATCCAATTGGTACATTGAGGTAGCCTTGATTGGACGCAACTTTGAGACGCCCAAGAAAGTTTTGACGAACGGCGCAATGAGCATCAATGAGCACCAGTAGCGCCATGGTCTACTGGATGAGCACATGAAGCGCCATGGTCTACTGGATGAGCACATGAAGCGTCATGGTCTCAACTGGGTGAGCACCTGAAGCGTCATGGTCTACTGGATGAGCACCTGAAGCGTCATGGTCTACTGGATGAGCACCTGAAGCGTCATGGTCTACTGGGTGAGCAAGCGTCATGGTCTACTGGACGAGCACCAGTAGCGTCATGGTCTACTGGATGAGCACCTGAAGCGTCATCGTCTACTGGATGAGCACCTGAAGCGTCATGGTCTACTGGATGAGCACCTGAACTGATATGCTCTCAAACCAAAAAATATCGTCTGTGTCAGCACTATCTGATGAAGGCCTCATGTAGTGACCGCAAGAAACAACAAGATTGCAAGCTTCCAGACTCATTCATTGACTATATATATAGTGACATAATATCGGACAGCAACAAGTGATTCGCGGTTTTCATGAACCTTATCAGCTTGACTGCTAACATGACTTCTAAAAGATGGACTGTTGATATCTCGAACAATCTACGTGAACATCTATGCTCAACCATCATACAAATAAATTCAACATGAATCAGATGATCCAAACGAGCATTAAACTCAAGACTCGTGGTTGCAAAGTAGCCTCACTTGCAGCCTTGAGCAGGTAAACAATGATACAGCGAAGAAATTGCAAATGAATCTCTCGGGATGATCAGTAAATTGCTAAACACAAAGAGATATAAATTTCCGCGGTTTCATGTTCACTCGCAGCTCTTTGCTCAGAATAAACAAATAATGCCAGCCATGAATGTGTATCACGAGCAAGAATGGGCAGATGCAGGCCACGAAAGACAGACGATAATGCACTATTGTCTGTTAATCATACAATAAATATTGCTTCTTAAATTTGATAACCATTTTGTAATAACAGACACATAATTCTATAACTGTGGTCTAGAATTTTAGTTCGCAAGTTTGAAATTCAAGGATCATGATCTTCAAAATTTTCCACAGAAGATTTCCGGAAATTTTATGTTGAGTATCACGAAGAAAAAAAAATTCATCATGCATTTTGAACATTCAGTTACTAAAATATTTTCCCATCAATTAATTTGTTTGATAATTCGATTTGCCACCTAGAAATGCCCTTTCATTACTTGTCCGATCTATTCACTACGTGAAAATTTCGTACATCGTGAATGTTCGAGCTGACTTCTCTCGCTCCCACACCGGGAACGCCAGCGTCTGGCCCCACAGCTAGCGCCCGGCCATCGTTCACGTCCGCCACCCTAACCGCGACAAAAGACTTTTGTTTGTGCGGTCGCGCAGCCCAGCAACTTTTTTGATCTATAGCTGCAAATGACTTGTTTCGTAGAGATAACTTATTTCTGCTACAGTAATTGTCACTGGATAATATAGCACCAGAAAAAATGCGACAGCTTTATAGCAACTGCTAACTACCATGCTGTCAGAACGACTATACTAAAATCTCTAAGCGAATTTTACTTTCGTTTTCACTCACGGTATGGATTCGTCAACAATCATAGTACGGTAGTAATATATCATTCACAACTAATAAATTTAATTAAAAGCAAAGAAAACATAAACTAAACCAAGCAACAAACCATGAGAAAGATGCCCAACAATTAAGAAAAGCGCAACTACTGAGAGCCCCGTTTGAATGGCATGTTTTGAAACTGGGCGATAAGCCAGGCTCAAAAGGCAGGGCGCGAATTGAAATCTCAGAAAGAGTTTTGGCTGTGCTGTCATAATAAGTGCGTCGCTAATGAATGGGGTAGTTTTTTGGGTGAGCGTAGCACATTACCCTTCTTTTGTTGGCGCTCCGAGCTTTGGTACACATGGCAAGCCAGCGGTGTGGACACTCGAGTAGGGGAGGCCAGCGAGCGAGAGGCGGTTGGGTGGCCTTGGAAGTAAGGATACTAAAGACTTGCTGGTGTCTTTACTACCGTAAATGTTTAATACTATCACTGAGTACTAAGTAAACGTGAGAATATGTAAGATTATACCCAGTCTCCGCGAATATATGAACTAAATAAAACGAAAAGGTATTGGAAATGGATGTAATACTTACTGACGAATAGTGATCTTATCAACTAAATCGGACGGGAAGGCAGTGGAAATATAAGTGAAGAAGATAAATAGAACGACAATTGATTAACAGTGATACAGAAATATTTCCTTGCCTGAATCAATGTACGTTACATTTCACGCTTTAATTTTTAAATGTAAGAACTTACTAAAACGAAATAGGTCTTTTAGCACGAGCGAAAACTTTCAACTAAATTCCGTTTTGAATCCGACACAAGAAAAAGCGGGACAGAAAAAGAGGCAGAATAGAAGCCAAAATTTGTAATTTAAGAGCATAGTTTTAGAAAAGAAATTAATGTTTAATAATTACTACCGATTTAGAACAAAATTTTTAAGTAAAATTGCTTAGCACGCTAAATTACACGAGAAAAATCATGCGCAAGCGTAAAATTTTAATAAATCACTGTTTAGCTTGAGAAGCGGAGGGTACTTATAGAATTTTTGCCGATCAAACTCTAAACATCAACCGCGTACTGTCAAGCTCGAAATATCAAGCCCGAAATATCAAACTCACAATAGATCATACTTCTCGATGGTGTATCGCAGTTAAATCCTATCGAATCCACGCACGGCGTAGCCGCAAATCCTCCCCCGAAGCGTCGACTAAAGCGATAGGCAGCTGGGACGATATTCAGCCCAGGATGAAACGCTTGCTGGACGAAAACAAGTCCACGAGGAGCGAGATAGAATGCTTAGGTCTGGCGGGAGCGCGGCTTAACGATCACATAAATCTCAATGCAACGAAAGTTTTGCACCGGTCACGACGACGTACCAGATAAATTGCGAGCAATCGCGTAAAGTAATCGCCGGCCGATGCAGATAATAAATTAATAGTACTATAAAAACGGCGTTTCATACGTGGAATTTGGGCAATAAATAGAGATGATTTCATTTAAAAAGTTTTCACAGTTTTTATAAATGTTAACGAATCAAACGAACGGCAAATTTGGACTTTCGTCCTTGTCAACCGTCAACCAATTTTGTCCTTGTTGGAGGAATTTCGTCCTTGTCAATTACGATAGATGCATCGGACTATGTCACTGTCGAACAAAATTCCAATTAAAACACCGATTTTATATCAATAAGAGCACTGCATCAACAGGCATGCCATTCTTTAGCGGGGCACGAGCCGCGAGAAAATTTCGCGCCAAGCCTTTGTGAGGTGAGGGCGAATAAGATCATCATTTAGAGTCTCCCAATAAAATTATCATATAATTGATTTTCAATTGGAGTCAGAGACGACACAACGAAGTTATTTTGAATTTGTGTTTATGAAAGGTATAAAAATATCTGATGTCCGGTGGCCGATTCAACAAGTCACGAAACTACTCCAGAAATAGACGTCATAAAGTTTCCGAGTTTCGTATCTAAACTGCTCATTATAGGTACAAACTTACCATTAACTACATAGCAGAGTTTGCAGAGTTTGGCAGAGCGTGAAGGGAAGTAACTCTGAACGGTACACGCTATATGCTAGTGGTTCGTGAACACCTGGATAGTTGAGCACTACTTTCGGTTCGGTACAATTACAAGGCAGTCCATTATGCTCGAAATTGAGAAAGAAATGGGACACAGCATTCCAAAAGACACCCGCGTCATATCTTTGGTAATCAATAATTAATGCAAATATATACATTAGTGGGAATTTTTATAACACAAGCGTATGATCAATAATTAATGCAAATATATACATCAGTGGGAATTTTTTTACACTAGCGAATGATTTTTATTTCATTTCGCATCATTGACTGTCAATACCGATCTAGTGATGATTAGCCCTCTACCGACGTATGTCACTCACCGGGAACATAACTTTTAACTTAAATTATACGTATAAACAATTGAGTGTAGCAACTTGAGGACGTTTGTAAGCAACAGAAAACATTTTTGAGTTGTCGTACGTGACGGCAACCATCATTGCAAGTCATTTTGCGCTCACTATAGCAACGTACCCTTTTTGGAAAAGAGGCTAGGGACAATATTGCTCGGTTACTCGTGTTAAGCGGTAGAGGGTTAAGAGGAACATAATTGAAAACAAATGATAAACGAGGGTCGGTAGCGCTCGAACTCATCATACACGTTTGTTGTAAACTTAATATAAACCGATATTATTTGATGCAGAGGAAAGAAAAACGCTAACCCTTGAGACAATAAATAATTGCACAATCTAACGAGTTCAAAAAAATTAATACCGATTAATGTTTGTAACAAATTCTAGCAACCGCTTGAATTCTATACTATAACAAGACAAAATAAATTCAAAGTGATTAATGCACAAATTATAAATTAAAATTAATACATTATTACAAATGCATTACAATTACCAGCAGAGGTATTATTCGTACAATCTAATGTCGCGCAAAGCAACATTTATCAATTTCTACAGTGCAAGTTGTTTACCGCAACGCATTACTAGCATAATTATTGAATCTTGATGACAGTTCCATCGAGACTCGTAGCTTCATCGAACATAATTATGCAAGCAAAAAACAATCATGACGGTTGTGAAGCAACACGACCTGCTGGCTTCGACTGACATTTGCGTAATTAGTCAGCACTCTTGCCTTAATTTTCGCGGAGCTGAACTTTGCAAAAGTTTGTCTTGCCCCATACATTGACTTCTCACGGACAAACGGTATGCGCTTGTTCCATTTCAACATACACAAATTTAGCCACGATTCTACATTAACAACTCCGACTTTTTCAAGTAAATTGCAAGTTAAATTTATGGAATCTTATACGATGAAAAACGAGTAATTAACACAGTTTTTGCTACCTCAGATTAATCATGTCCGATTAAAAAAAAACTAAACTGAAAAGGCAGATTGTTCAATAATGCACTCCATAAGAGTTAAATACAACCAATAGTCATGAAAGTGTGGAAAAAAGTAGACAAGAAGTGAACATGTACAAAGCCTAGTCTTAGGATGAATTAACACGTAAAGAGTGCAGATAATGGTGTTAATATAGGTACTAAACACACTTCGCAGGACATCATAGGATAACGACATAGCGGGATGCCGGCAACTGTAGTGATAAAGGTGACGACAATCATATTATTTAAGCATCATACAGGCAAAGGAAGTTAGAGGGTATGGGCATCTAGAGTGTGCTGCACTTTGGCAGCAATGCAATGCATACCTATAGACAGGCGTTGAAGTCGACTGACCAATCAGTATGCCTCGAGATTGTGATGAATTATTCTGTCAAAAATAGATGGAGGACTAAAACGTAAACCTAAATAAAGTCAGCAATGCAGCCCATAAATGCAGGAATGATATCATAACGTACTTTCGTATATCAAACTAAGGTGACCAATACACCCTATAAATGCATGAATGACTTCATGTTCTTACTTCTAAGTTATCTCTTCCACTAATAATAAAGTAAAAATGTCTATATATATATACATTTAAATCCAAGTGAGCAAGTACTGTTCTCAGACATAAAAAATGGATCAGCAACAGCCATCGAGACTTCCCAGCACGAAAAATATGTGCGAACACACGATAAAAAAATGTCACCCAATTCACCGTGTTCATCATAAAAACCGCTCACAAAATTGACAGTAAATGACAATGAAGCTGAGGGCAGAATTTACCTAAAAAAAGTTATTTCGTGTCCGATCGATTGCTCCGCATCAAGTCAACCTAGAAAGCAGATAACTTTTATGTGATCACTCAACTGATCATGGAATGTGCCTTGACCAAAATAATACCAATAATGTATAACATTAATAATTAGGCAAGAAGGGCCTCCAAACGCCCTACCCAGAACAGCGTGAATTGTGTCAGTTTCCATAATGCCTTACATTGTTCGGGAAAACGGTCGGACCTGCGTTTTAGTGGCCGCCGCGACGCCAATGAAACCATATCGCCTTTTTTTAGAGGGGGTTGGAAGTAAACATATGAAACACGAACCATCAGGGCCAAATTTCACGGGACGACCGGCCACTAGAACGCCGGTCTGACCATATTTCATCCTTTTAAGAGCATTTTCTCATTTATGGAAAAAAGGCGCTATTATGCTCGTCATGTCCGTCCGTCCGTGACCACGTTTTCGTCGACGAGAAAATGCGCTCTCTGTCACTCACTGCAGTAAGTACTGAGTTATATTTTTTACATCTAGACGAAGTTGCAGTTATGGCTTCCTTCAAAGTAAACTTTTATAACTTCAAAGTAAACTTCTATAACTTCAAAGTGAACTTTTGTAGCAAAAACACGTTTTATGATCATTTGCTCAATCAGTGGTTTGCTCCATCCTTATTTCAATATATATCCAAAGAATATTTTTTAAATTGATTATTTTTAATAGATTCAAGTGTTATGCATAGAAAATGCGTTTAAATTTGCTTGAATGAAATTATTTTCACATCACATATACGGCCGCTCGCCAAATATTTTTCAAAAGCACCAATTAGAACTTCATAAGATTTTATTTCGCCATTGTAAAAAGTGAACGAGCTAACAGAACAAATCGATTAGTATGACGGACTTCCATAGTATCATAGGTATGTATTTCGAACGTAGCAGTCCCAGGCCACGATGGAACGCTGCCTCTGACTATCGCGCGTTCTCGATCATTTGGGCCACCTGATACACGATGTTGTTGCTTGCTTCTCGCCGCTGGAAGTGGTGCAGGGAGCGGACGATCAGGGATTGTGCCCTGGAACACGTACAGTAAACTCTTGAAGGTCTCCAGGGTGAACTCACCCTCTCTTAGATCCTTTGGGACGTTTAATAGCCTCGGGACTGCCACGGAAAAAAATCCTTCCCGCAAGGATTGAAATCTGACCAAGGATCTGCTATACGTAGTTGAGATATCCTGGACAGTCTCCCCTTTCTCTCGTTATGGTATTTTTCAATCCTGAGGGCCTCGCTTTCAAAGTTTGGAGCCATTCCGGTTATTATATTCCATGTGTACAAAATGACATACATCTCCCGTCTCCTCTTCAGTGAGTACAGACCCGGGCGCTCCAACTTTCCGTAGTTCAACTCCTCCATCCCTCTGCTGCTGGAAGTGAAGGTTCACTGGACCCCTTCCAGTTACCGCACTGAGCCGAGTGTGAACGGGGTCCGGAGCTGGCAACAGTACTAAAAGAGAGGTATCACAAGGGCTCTGAAGAGTGTGATCATCAATTCCGCTTCTCATGATCTGAACGTTCGCAAGATCCACCCAACTGCCGCCTGCCTCTTGCGGTTATTGCAGCTATGCGATCACCAATTTAACCTGAGTAGGTATTCATCAACACTCCTAGATCGCGAAAGAGTCGCCGAGCTGTCAGGTACCAGGTTGCGGAGCTCCATACCGGCTCGTCCGCTGCCTCTGTATCTCAGAACCTCAAATTTGGTTCCGTTTAACTGCATGGGCCCTTTGGACCCAGTCATATATTGTGGAGAGGTCTTCTTGCAACCTCTCGCAGTCCGTCCTCTCCGTGATGGTCATTAGTATCCTGGTGTCGTCAGCTAATGATGATGCAGAGGCGTGGTTCACTGCCTCATCTATGTCAACGATGTGGATGAGGAAGAGCATGGGAGCATATATGTACGGTTCCCCTCAACTTTTCACCCTAGCCTCGCTCGATCTCGAGCCTCCAACGACAGCTTGTAGTCTTTTAGTTAGGAAATTGATGATCCGTGCCAATTCAGTGAATTCACCTCCGACCCCCAATAGTTTCAACTTTCTGAAGAGCACTCCAATAGTCGTCTTTCCATGGTGAACTTTTCGAACGCTTTCGCGAAGTCTAAAAGACACCACGACCACCCCGGCCCCCTCCTCCAGTGTTGCCAAGATTTGGTGGTGATGCTCCAGTAACTAAGACAACCAGGAGCGATTTCGCCTATAACCGTGTTGCCTTCTGTTGAAAAGGTCAGCTTCCTCCATGTACTGCACACACCTTCTAGCTACAACCTTCTCAAATAGGTACCTAGATTGCATGTGAAGTTAATGTAGCCGGCCGTAATTTTGGGGTTTGTATCTCGCACTTCGTTTGTAGATTAGCCCAAATTTTAGGTAACTAGGAACGTATCCTTCTCTCAATGATGTTTTCCAGAGAAATTCAGAGGGACCTTTAGTGCACCAACACATTTTTAGCGCATTTTTTCATCAATGGAAAAAAGCGCTATTTTGCTCGTCATGTCCGTCCATTCGTGCGTCCGTGACTTCACGTTTTCGTCGACGAGAAAATGCGCTCTCTGTCACTCAATGCAATGAGTACTGAGTATATTTTTTCATTAATACTGAAGGGAGCGCATCTGGCGCAGAGGCCGAGTTAGTCGCTAATTCTTGGATATTCCTCTCTAGATCCGGTGTTTCAAACTCAATGTTCATCAGCACCCGCCCCCTCGGCTGTTCTTGGAGGACTCCAATTTCGTTCTGATGTTTCGAGTGTTGAGGGTTGCTGAATATTTTTTTCCGAACTGCGCTAATAGCAGTTCGCACATGCCCTGCTTGCGTTTAATAAGGACATCGTTATTTTTCAGAGGCCCACTGTGGCCCTATTTTGGCCTTTGACTGGGCCATATTTGTAAAAATTGGGGTTCTCTTGAATGGCAGCCACAGTCGAGCAATTAACGTGGACCAAGTTGTCTGCTGCATAGCGCTTCACCGCAGTCGCACCTTCTCCAGTTGCTGCGCTTAATTCTTGCGAACATACAAATTTTTTTGATAATTTCGAAAATATTGTTAAAATCAAATGTGTGCGAATTTTGACAAATCAGTTCATTTTTTCGAAGAAACTGCTCATTTTCGCACCGTTTAAAAATTTATTCGAATAATCTGTAAAAGTGCTTAGGCTTGGCGAGTAAAGTTTTTATGAGTAGATTCAGTTGCACTAATGGCTTATCTTTCATGAAAATTAACAGCGTGAGCAGTTCCTTATAGAAAAAAATAGTCACTCAAACACAACAAGTAATTAAACATACAAGTTGTTATCAAAAAGTCTGCTATGCCTTATTAGAAAGGAAAAAAATACCACTTCTTCCTCGATCAAAAGCAACTGTCATGGCCAATTGCATGCAGCCACTTCTCACTATATGAAGAGTAACCGTTATGACCTATTGCATGCAGCCACTACTCACACGATTAGGAGCAACTGTTATAACCTATTGCACGCAGCCAATTTTAACACGATGGACAGTAACTGTTATGACCAATTGCATGCAGCTACTTCTCGCTAGATGAACTGCAACTGTTATAACCTATTGCACGCAGCCACTACTCACACGGTTAAGAGCAACTGTTATAACCTATTGCATGCAGCCACTTCTCACACGATTAGGAGCAACTGTTATAACCTATTGCATGCAGCCAATTTTAACACGATGGACAGCAACTGTTATGACCAATTGCATGCAGCCACTTCTCACTCGATGCAATTGTTATGAGCGATTTGCTCGTCAGATCGATGAGCCGTGAGCAGGAACAGGTGAGCACGACAGAATGACATGCAGTCAATCAGCCATGCTTTATCATTCTTTCCACGGAAAACAATCGAGCATTGAAAACGCTTTTTTTCCGCAGGAAGCATTCGGCGTATTGCATCCGATAGGCGAATTGCTGCGTAGAACAAACACTTGCATCACAGGAATGATGACTGAAAATTCATTCTGTTCATCAAACGCAGCTATTCGATCGCAAACTCTGATTTTTCCAATAATGGTCGATGGAGACAGAAATTAATGACCAATTCAATTGAAGTTTGAGCGGGCAAGAAAAAAATATGTACGAGGATGCAGTGATTTGAAACCTTTAATAAACGTGTTGGATTTGCACTTTTCTCATCACATAAAATGGAAGGACATGTATGACGTACGTGTATGACGCTTGTATAAGAGGCTCGTGAAAGACGCACGTGTATGACGCCCCAATTATGACGCACGTGTAAGACGCACGTGTATGACGCGCATGTATGACGCACGTGTATGACGCACGTGTAAGACGCACGCGTATGACGCATGTGTTTAACGCACGTGAATGACGCACGTGCATGACACACGTGTGAGACGCACGCGTATGACGCATGTGTTTAACGCACGTGTGCGACGAACGTGTTTCGATTACCTGAGCGATAGATTCTTAACTAACCACACAAACATCTTATTTTTTCTGACTTTATCACTCCATATTTGCTAATTATTAACAAACTAAGATGAATTAAAACGATTACTTGATAGTTATTCTCCAGTTGATCTGAATATTCCAGAAAAGCAAAAGCATGGCAAAATAAAATTCATTGATGTCATGGTTTGCAAAGCTACTCGTGATGCACTAGCAAGACAATTACAAGCTTTGTAATTGTCCTGAGATATATGGCTACCAAAATAAATAAATAAATCAAAGACAATGAAGTTAAAAAGTGGAGTAAATGTTAGGCACTAAATACTGCTCAACCCCTTTGGATTTATCTATTGAGAAGATCATTAAAAAACAAAGCTTTAAATGATAATGTCACAGGTGAAATGTTCAAGTAAATGACATTTACATGACATTTAAATTTTTTAATTAAAAAAAGTGAATTAAAGTTCTAGCGAGCATCTCACTCCTGCAGTTACATTGAAGCCCGAATTCATTAAATGACGCGAGGGGGGATCAAAGCTACCAAATTATTGACAACCAAAGATAAAACAAGATAAAGATAGATGAGATAGGAGATAAATGAGGTGATCAGACAAGATCAAACAAAAGATAAATTTATGAATAATGACGATAGTGCAAATACGAACAAAATGCAGAGGAAATGACGAGAAGGCAGGAAAAAGTTCAAAAATATTTGTGAAAGTTAAGCACCATCTGTGAAATTCGAGCAAATGCGTCAATTCAACAAATCTGAGATATGAAGGAGCGAGCGTTAAAACGAGACTGCAATTATAAAATCAATCATAAAATAAAGTAGGTAGTTATATATAAGTATATAGACTGATCAGACATACAATAATGGTACGTACTCAATAATTTTAATTCATCATTAGTATAAATAACTAATGATAATAATATTTTATATAATATTATATCACAATTAATATCATTGTTATTATCATTATTACCGTAACAAGTAATATGTAAGATTTATACTGAGTAAATCGCTAATTGATCAATAGTTAAAATAACTAACTAGTTAAGAAATAGATGGGGTATTGCTAAATTTTAACATTTCTCGTTGCGATGCCAAGTTGTCTGATTTAAAAAGTGGAAATTTTCACAGAAACCCGTTTAAAGATTTATTAGCAATAGCGTGAAATTATTCTTAACTTCTTAACAGGAACTATCTTCAACATTTTAAAGTTTATTTACGATTCGATCTAAATGTTTGACATTTGGTCGCGGTTTTGAAAAAAAATCTTTCGAAACTTCGCAAGAAGACGGCAGTCGTATGGATTCGGTGAACTTGAAAAGCCACAAGTTTTCAAAAGACATTTTAAAACAGCTAATGGAACTACAGCCAAACAAGCTTAGATGAAAGCGATCTTTAATAAATTTTGAGCATCTGTGTTTTCAAACCTCCTCAATAAAGTTCAGCGTTTACTAAATAGTGCACTTGATTTTAAAACAATACGGCATTACAGAGAGGATTTATAAAATATACCAGATTCATTAATAGAGTTAAATAATTTCTTGAACAAATCCCTTTGCCTCAAATTGTAACAGATTGACTGGTTGATTTATAAACCAATCATAGAGTCGATCATACTAGAACTTGTAAAAAAAATTCAGACTTTTCTTAGGAATTTATGATAAGAGTATAGTATTTTAGTCTAATACAGCCACGAATGTTCGCCGTACTCACGCCTGATGAAGTAAGAAGTTCTCCGCCCCAATCACGTACCTGCAGAACAATACAAAGTTGAGCCACTGTCAATGGGGAAAACTTCAACACACAGAAAGTTCGTGATTTTTGTTCCAATAGAACTCACTGCTTGGGAAACATCTCGACGAAAGCTACATCTGAGGCCAAGGCTGAGACAAATCAGAGTCTCGACTGAGCTTCATTTTAGTGAAGATAGATGGACGTTGGACGAGGTTCTGTGTGATTTGGGCGTTTGCATGTAGTTCATTCTTTACCAAATTTATAGGAATAAAATATGAATAGTTCTATCAATTTTTTTTAAATGGAGACCTAATTTTCACATTAAGGTATGTTCATGTCTCCTCAGCTCTAACACCACACAATAACTAATATTTAAGTGGTGTGGACAAAATCAAATGGCAAATATTATTTCTTGTTACAATTTTTCGGCCCCAAAACTCGTACCTCAGCAAAAATCGTATTAAATACAAACACAGTATTAATATTAGCTAATAAATGAAATCAACAAGCTTTTTAGAACATTTCTTCCTCCTCCTCCAAAAAATGCAAGTCAAATCCTGCAGCGAAAATTTTATAGGAGATAATTAAACCAGACGTATTATTCAAATAATTCAGCAAATCTTACAAGATACACGAATTCGTGGCTGTTAAAATAAAAGTTCGATTGTTTGACTTATCGTACTGAATAAGCATTGAGGTATCGCAGTTCTTTGCGATGAATCTGAACCCAAAAACTGACTATCCTCATTACTTTAACCTTCATTTCAATCCAATCCTTCTACTGAATATCCGACACAGCAAATATCACGCGTTAGTTCTCTTAATTACCTGAAGTCAGGAGTCGAGTCGTAAATACTATCGTTTAAGCGCACACGGCTTTCGAGGATTGGATTCCAATTATACTGATGTCTATCAGGCAAAATGAAAATAAAACCTAAATCCAGGAATTGAGTCAAAATCTCCCGTGATCGCAGGAATATTATCGCAAGTGTAGTGGTTCTGATTAAAAAATCAAGTATAAAAAAAATCAAGTGGCAGTATAAATGTCAGTAAACATGCCGGTGTAGTCGAAAATAAATTAAATTTCATTATTCTGAATAAATTGTAATAAAGTGGCTGGTTGATTTATCAACCAATCAACTAGAGTGATGATTTTAATCATATAATGGGATAGAATTGCAACTCTCACTTCAGCCATCAACAGTTTCAGCAGGTGTCAGAATTAACCATATTATGAGTGACAATTTGTTGTACCATAATTTCTTATCCGGCCATAACGTCAGCCACTAATTGGCCTTCCTTGAAACAGGTTGAGAGCTTCTATAGAGTTCCTACCTACTCTAAAATCTGGCCTATACAAGTGATGACATCTGTAAACGTTATTACTGTCATAGTTCATCCAAATCGTGCACACGAGTCAAGTCCGCTTTAAACTAGACTTTTTCATTGACCAGGCACAAAAAATCCAGTGCTAAAACGTGAAAATTTTTCAAAAATGCAACAGCTGCTGAAAGTTGGCAGTATTTAAATGACAAATAGACATGGAATACAAAATGAAATTATCGCATCTACTTGTTCAGCTCACATCTCCGAGAAAGAACTCGGCAACAGAGCCGCTGTCCGCCACCCTCGGCTTCGAGGCAGAACTGGCCAACCGAGCCGCTGTCCGCCACCCTCGGCTTCGAGGCAGAACTGGCCAGCCGAGCCGCTGTCCGCCATCCTTAGCTCCGAGGCAGAACTCACCCGAGTCGCTGTCCGCCACCATCGGCTCAAGTCTTCCTATAGGGTGGCATTATTTTCAACGCATCACCTTTCGGTTCCCAATATCCGATACGCCTTTGTCGGGCGAGGATTCGTAGCAGGGTTTTGAAATGTAAATGGAATGCAGTCGAGGCGGTTCGATTTGAACACAGGAGAAGGTGCCGCCACCTATGACCCAGTACATCAGAAAATCCTGCACATTTGGCACAATCTTTCTCACATAAACTGAGTATCGAATTCCCATCCTTCCTCTGAGACGAAACTTATGCGCCGGCTTAACAAGGAATTGATGCGCGTGAATCAGAGTCTTACTTGCATTGAAGATTTACATATAACTGATGTCTAAGCTTTATTCGCCCATCAGTATAAAGAACACTTCTTATCCTATAGAAGCTAAAAAATTATGCAGCGCAATGAATAAAATTTTTCTCGCCGAATATTATTCGTGTAATAACTACTGGTAATGCACAATCGATGCGGTACTAAACGCCAGGGTCGAAGTTTTCGCATTCAGATGATAACCATCAGCCACGAGTTCGAGCAATCATGAAGCGTCATTTAACTTCAAAACAAACTAACCTGATTTATAGCCCAAATAACTGAAATTATTCAATACACAAATAAATAAATAGTACTATCAGTACTATTTATTATCAGACCATTATCAGTACTATAGTACTTACTACAAATAATAATATCAGACCAGGACGCAAAACCTTGTAAATTACTTGCTTCAGGTTCAAATACTGTTATCCATTCGGTAACCTGAGAAGCATAAACCGAAATCCAGGAAGCAATTGTTGCATTCTTTATTGATCGGTGTGAGCATCAGCTTCGTCTAATTCACAGTTCATGAATCGTATCACTACATTTTCGCAACTGCGTAAATTATACTGGAGATTTTATGTACAAGAACCCGTTAAAAAATAGGAATGCAACAAATAATACATTATGGAATGCATCAAAGGAAGATATTATGTCGTGTGTCTTACTTATAGGGATCCTGTTGCTTATGGCAATTTCCTGGAATCTTTTGAAATTATTTAAACGGTTCACGAATCTTCTGCTCGTCTCAGAGGCACGTTATATAGTTCGCAATGTCTCGCCACTCAGTCTTGAAGGCTAAGAAACAACTTGCCGAAGCAGCGCGCAGCCGCGACGCTATATAGGTAACGAATAAGAGTTTTCCGGACGGTATCAATAATCAGGCCAGGCCTGTAATTTCCCTCGGGATTAAGTCTAGTCTCCCTGCGGACTCAGAAATAATACCATTAAGGAACACCTGAAATACGCGAAAAAAACGAGCGAAAAAGAAAGAGACGAAGTGAGAGGCGTTGGTGTTCAAAAATACCATCTGGACTTCTAGTGAAACACTTTAATATTTAATCTTAGCAATTAGGCTAGAGCCAAATTAGAACACGGCATCCGCTAATTAATATGGCTGTGTTTAAGCATGCAAGCAATTAACGCAATGTCGTCTAGAAACTTAGGGAGACACATGCATTTTCCATACAAAATTTCGCTTGGAATTTCGGTGCTCAGTTTCAATGTTCAATGTAATTTTTTAATGTTCAGTTACTTATTAGTTCGAAAAACTTTTTTGAGGAGTGAACAGTTCCCAAAAAAATCCCTATAAGCCGGGATTTCAACCTGAAATCCCGGCTTATAGGGATATTGGACAAAAAAAATCCAAGTACGCTCGCTCAATCGAGCCAATATATTCGGATTAAAAGCCTTTTAGATTGTGCTACAGTACAATTCACCAATTAGATTGGAATAAATCTTGGTATTACACGTCTATAAAAAACCAAGGTTTCTAAAGATCCAGAAACTATTAAAATCGCCAAAGCAGCCAATCATTTAAAATCTCAAGGAGCTGTAAATGGAACGACTCGCTCTGCTTCATTTTTGTACAATAATCTGCATTGATCATTGTTATTACATCGTTAAGGAAAGTTTATAAACGACTCATGAATAAATTATTTCCCGATGATCATCTTCAGGAAGCAATTTCAACACGGACAAAGGGCACGACCTCGCTCGAGACAAGCCTTAGGACTGTCACAGACAGAATAAGTTATTCAAATGGTCATTCTTACTCCGCCCTCCTACAGGTCGACACGTCAGATTAGGAAGAGCCCGACCTCCGCCAGACACACTGCCGTATTATAAGATCGATCAACAAACGTTTGGCTAACAATCCAAAATGGGAAAGCATTATAATACTCCACTTTGCGGCGCAGGCTAGGAGGAATACATATAAACACATTGCTTTAATTGCAATTATAGAAACTGGTTTCGCAGTCTAAGTAATTAGAATGCTAAAATAATCATCGATAATATGGAAGACCGTCAAATGAAATGACCTCTACAATTTTTTTAATAACTCTTCCCAGCAATCATCTCCGCACAGTTGAACTCCCCACTTCAATTATGTCCAAAGCAAACTCGTTGCCGTAAAAGTAGGAAGGATCATCGTAATTTGAAGCAATAAAGCTTTACAGTAATAAGCCACTCGGGCAACGGGCTGGCTATATAACCGCAGCGCAACTATGATTTTCCGTTCGCGAATGATCTTATTTTTAAATGACAGACGAGTTAATACAGAGTGTGTAGCTAGAGTGCTACACACTCTACACGATATACTTTCACTTTCATACGCGATACTTTCAGTGCTACACGCGATACTTTGGCGGCAAGAAAATTATGCGATGAAATAGACAAATTGAATAAAGAAGACTGATGTTTATTTATAAATTCAAAACGGTGTGATGATTTTGACTTATCCTCAAAAATACGTTGACAAAAACAAACATGATTAGCCGTTGAAATTACACAATGCAATTGCGTCATTGTAGCATTCGTTTTGCTACCCAGAAATTATATCTCACTGAGACTTCCAAATTAATGTGATCCAGATGAGGAAAATACGTCAACACATTGAGTGCGGCACGACAGACTAAAAACGAATAAAAAGATGTCGTAAATCCGCGGATAAAAAAAAACTATATTTCAAAATATACTAGTAAACTTGTAAGTTCAGGTGCAAAAATAAATTTTCTTTTTTTCCGTACTTTTTAAAATTTAATGAGGTACCTAGGCCTGCCATCAGAAATTTTTGTCAACAGTCGCAATTGGAAAAAACTAAATCGCGGAGTTTGTCCCGAAAAAAGACCCAACGACCCAGCGGTGGGACCACTGTTAGAAAAAACGGGTGAAAAATGTGCAGTACACGTTTGTTTTCGAAGTTCATTTACCGTAATCCGGTCATTCAGGTTATTTACCGTGGTTTGTTGGACTTCAGCGGTAGATGGCGCCACAGTCATCGGTCGAGTTAATATCTAGACGCCATCTTGAGTGGCAGACATCGCTTAAGAGTTAAATTTATTCAGTTTATTTTTGCTGGTTTATACTATTTTTTTGTTGTTGGCTGTGATTTTTGTACAAATGATAAGGTATCGTGTGTTATTCAGTTGAGTTGCTCATGTTTGTTCTCCTATTCTTTGAGTGTTAATACTTTGAGTTGCGTTGGTTCGACATCAGTCGATCTCTGAACTCTATAGACTAGAGCTAGCCAGTGATACTTTGCACCGAGGTCGAGGAGAAATACCCTGTTATTAATCAAGAGTTGATGCTTTCAGGGTATAGTGCCTCTATTCTTGTGGAATTCAAATAGATTTCATTGAGGGCTCTGCCGAGTTGTGTGCAGTAGGGACTAGGGAGGGGTGCGACCCGGGCGAATGGTGACTTCAGTCAGGTTAGTGACAATTTGTCGTTGACGTCTTGACGATTTACACTGCTCACAAAGTAGTTTTTGTGAGAGGTAATAAATGAGCAGGTCCGAATATCATATTATATAGGAATTTTTGCAACTGAAGCCTCCTTTTAAAACCTTGCTGACATTTTGGTTAAACAAGTGTGCCAGTTTCTTGAAATATTGAATATAGATGGAGCATCAACCCTAGAGTTCCACTCTGATTATTAGTCTCTTTTACAGTTAACCAGTGAACTAACTAACTTAACTTGTTTGATATGTTTTGTTTACATCAATTTTATATGCCAAAACTTCAGCAGATTATTGCACAACTTGAAATTTGAATCTTATCACCATTGTTAGCCCACCACCATTTTTTTAACATTTCTACTTTGTTACTTCAA